>NC_079190.1:215807273-216107273 GCF_029499605.1 Hyla sarda | reverse complement strand
AAATGAAGTAAACTTTTATTCATGTTGCAAACAGCCATCAATTTGACAGATCACTAAGCTGTATTTTGTAGAGGTCATTCTGCGGTCTCTTTTTGGATTTTTACTTAATTCTTTTTTCCCTATTTACATTATGTCCCTTGGTATAAAAGCTATACTACAAGTAAGTTCTTCCCACATTAAAGTATGTTACATGAAGATAAACAGGTGGTGAAGAATAAAGACAAGAAGATAATGAGTGAAGGACTTAAAAATGTTTTTAGATAAAGCAAAACATAGTCTATTTTAAGATTGTATAGTTTTGCACTGTATCATTCATTGTTGTGCTCTTACCAGAATAAAACTGACTCCCAAAACCAGCTTGTTTGCTTTCCAGCTTAATACATACTGCATTTTGAAAAAAAAAAACGGATGGCAACTTAAAGTGAAGAAAAATGCCACAAATAAAAAAAGCATTGTCTGTACATTTTATATTTCAGTATCCACTTTCAGCAAACATTTGACCAAAAGCTCTTTTTGTCCCCCCAACAAAAAGGGAAAAGCACAACAAAATCATGGAACCAGCCTTATGGTGTTTAGAATTTGTATGAAAAGTTATTCAAGTAATTGTCATTTTTTCTTTGTTTATATAGTTTGTTCATAATTTAAAGATGATAATTCATGGGACAAGATTCTTTTTTTTTTTAAGCCTAGTTTAATTAATGAGATCACAAACAATGACCCATAAAGAAGTGAATCACTGTACCATACCAATTCAAAATCTAATAAACCAATACAAAATCTAAAAATAAGTGGCCCTATGCCTTGTCTATGCACATGGCACTTAAAGAGTAGCCCTCACTAATTTAAATTTCCCTCATCCTCCTCCCCATCTGTCCCTGACACTACCAACATCTATCCCTGTATTTATTTTAATCTAATTCCCCATAAAAATACCTTTTTTAACCAGCTTCAGTAGCTCAGAGTTGAGCAGTCTCCGGAGGGCAGGAAGTGGGCGGCCCCAGCCGGCAGGACATCATCTGAAGCCTGGCCGGAGCTCGCTTCTGCCCGTCTTCCTGATGCCGCATGTGCCCGTCTCTTCTCTCCTCTCTCTCCTGAGACTGCAGCTCGCACACTGCAATGAATGAGGAAAGCGAGATGCAGGGGGCGGGGATATTAAAATTCTGCGTGCAGCGCGCGCACGAGCGCTGTGCTCGCTCTCTGACTGTTTCCTATACAGGCAGAGAGCGCGCTGTGAACGCGCATTCCGGACCACGCTGCCCGGTCAGCGTTGGTCCGAACGTGATGAACGTCAGGGGGGGGGGGGAAAGTAATCCTGAGCCATATAGGGTGACACCTAGTGGCCAGGTTTTCAAATGTAAAAAAAAACACATATGACATGATTTTTTTTAAATAAAATATATTAGAAACATTTTTATTTTTACATAATCTATTTAATAAAAAAAATTTTTTTTTAATGAGAGTATCCATTTAAAGATTATCTGTGGTCAATATAAAAAATTTGCAGCCTCAAATGCCCAGATTCAAAGCATAAGTCACTCTTTCCCTAAAAAAAAAATCAAGTGGGTGTGACTATTTAAAAAAGGGTGCCCCCCAGACTAGTCAGCCAAACTCCTCACCTTCAGTCAACTGTCTAAAGAGTAAAGCAGCTTGCCCACTCTCCACCGACAGATGATGTTGGTGGAAAGAAAGGGTCGGTGTCTAGATTTTTTACCGCCCTACCTTATGTTTACACTGATCTTAGGTCTTCATGTCTGCTTTAGCAATTTATTCTTTCAGCAGGAATAATGGAGACAAGGAACAAAGCACAGTGCTAAAAAAAAAAAAGGCGTTTATCATAAACTATGCTGTCGATCATTTCTTCCCTGCTGACAACTATTTGATCCTAGTAGCTTATTTAGTGGATTTTGTTTTGTTTCTGCTACATCTGTTTGGCCTCCTTTACATATGTCAGTTGTCCAGCAGTGTTTTCTTTCAGTGGACCCTGGAAGGAAACTGATTGCAGAACTGATCCCATTAATTTGAATGGAGCAGTTCACATTCATTTGGTGTCTCAAGTTGGATGCCGGATGGTGAAACATGCCACATGGCTGCCAGACGGGGAACACATCTTTCTGCATTCCCCTGTCCAGCATGCACAATAATTTACACTGGATCCTAAACAACTGATGCACTTCTGGCATCAGTTGTGCATTAGTTGCAGCAAGTTTTGACTTCCCCGGACATATGTAATTCTAGGATTACACTAACAAAGCAACATCACCTGACTCTGTGCTTCTAGTTCAGTGCAGCTATTTTAGAATCTGCTAATTCTAAAAGTTTATTGCATAATTTTTCACCCCCTTGACTTATTGCCCATTCTGCTACTGTTACAAACTTGAATTCAAACTTTTATCATATGATCAGCACAACACACATAGTTTTTTGAAAGTGCAAAATACCTTTTGTTGTGACACAAACACTACTAAGAAAATAAAGAGTTGACATCTGTGGGATGCAAAACTTTTCAACACTTGTCAAAACCACCTTTTACTGCAATTACAGCTGTAAATCATTTAGGGTATCTCTACCAGCTTTACACATCAAGATATTGAAATGTTGAAGATCGAGATTGAAGCTCAGTCAGATTGGATGGAGATCGTATGTGAACAGAGATGTTCTAGTCTTTCCATAGCTTTTCACTTAGATTTAGGTCTGGGCTGTCACTGAGTGAATTTAGGTCATTAGCATGCTTTATCTAAACCATTTTATTGTAGCTCTGGCTGTAAGTTTAGGGAAATTGGGGAGATTTAGCATTGTCTTGCAAGTCTTTTGATAAATTTGGGACAAGTGAAAAAATCCCCCTCAGAATGAACTGAGAGCAACCATATCTCAAATCCCTCCCAGACAAAAATACATGGGCGTGTAATATGCTTGTTTTATTGGTAAAAGCCAATTGTGGTGTTCTAAAAAGAGAGTGGCTGCCAGACAGCAGAAATTTTTGTCTGGCCAATTGGTTGTGTTTTACATCCTTTTTTTTTTTTTAACTGGAACCTATTTATTACAGCAAACTATGTCAGAGAAAAGAATGTCTGCTGCTAAGGGAACTTCCATGGTTAGTATTTCTCAGGACAATGTGATTGGAGGGTGTAACATAGTAACAAAGTTCGTAAGGTTGAAAAAAGTCAAGTTGCACCTATAACCCTAATGAGTCCCTACTGAGTTGATATAGATCTAGAATCCATAACCTGTAATGTTATTATTCTCCAAAAATGCATCCAGACCCCTTTTGAATTCTTTTACAGAGTTCACCATGACCACCTCCTCTGGCAGAGAATTCCACAGTCTTGTTGCTCTTACAGTAAAGAACCCCCGTCTGTGCTGGTGTAGAAACCTTCTTTCCTCTAGACGTAGAGGATGCCTCCTTGTTATAGATACAGTCCTGGGTATCAATAGAGAAATAGAGAAATGGAAGAGATCTCTGTAAGGTCTCCTGATATATTTATACATAGTTATTAGGTCACCCCTAAGACTTCTTTTTTCTAAATTAAATAACCCTAATTCTGATAATCTTTCTGGGTACTGTATGTCACGATTCGGCTTCCAGGTAGTGGATCCTCTGTGTCAGCGAGGGATTGGCGTGGACCGTGCTAGTGGACCGGTTCTAAGAGGCTACTGGTTTTCACCAGAGCCCGCCGCAAAGCGGGATGGTCTTGCTGCGGCAGTAGCAACCAGGTCGTATCCACTAGCAACGGCTCTACCTCGCTGACTGCTGAGAAGGCGTGGAACAGAAGGACTAGGCAGAGGCAAGGTCAGACGTAGCAGAAGGTCGGGGGCAGGCGGCAAGGTTCGTAGTCAGGATGGGTAGCAGAAGTTCAGGTACACAGGCTTTGGACAACACTAAACGCTTTCACTGGCACAAGGCAACAAGATCCGGCAAGGGAGTGCAAGGGAGGAGACCAGATATAGCCAGGGAGCAGGTGGAAGCCAATTAAGCTAATTGGGCCAGGCACCAATCATTGGTGCACTGGCCCTTTAAGTCTCAGAGAGCTGGCGCGCGCGCGCCCTAGAGAGCGGAGCCGCGCGCGCCAGCACATGACAGCAGGGGACCGGGACGGGTAAGTGACCTGGGATGCGATTCGCGAGCGGGCGCGTCCCGCTGTGCGAATCGCATCCCCAACGGCCATGACAGTGCGGCGCTCCCGGTCAGCGGGACTGACCGGGGCGCTGCAGGGAGAAAGACGCCGTGAGCGCTCCGGGGAGGAGCGGGGACCCGGAGCGCTAGGCGTAACAGTACCCCCCCCCCCCTTAGGTCTCCCCTTCTCTTTGTCCAGTAACTGCCTCCCCTGGGATGAGGACACCGGGAAAGAATGGAGGGTTTCCTCAACGGCAGGCAGTACAGCAGGAGTGGGAATGGGGAGGGAGGGCAGAGGGCGAGGCCTGGCACGGGGCAGTGTGACACCAGGACGGGGGCCATGGGGTGGCACAGAGGCTTGCCTGACGGGACTGGGAGGGGGGGAGAGGCACTTCCTGTGGCAGGCAGAGTCCCAGTTCCTGATCTCCCCGGTGGTCCAATCAATGGTGGGGGAATGAAGCCGGAGCCAAGGCAGACCGAGGAGAACCTCAGAGGTACAGTTGGGGAGAATGAAGAACTCAATCCTCTCAAGGTGGGGTCCAATAGACATGAGGAGGGGCTCTGTGCGGTAACGCACGGTGCAGTCCAATCTGGCTCCGTTGACCGCGGAAATGTAGAGCGGCTTGACGAGACGGGTCACCGGGATGCTGAATTTATTAACAAACGACTCCAAAATAAAATTTCCTGAGGCACCGGAGTCCAAGCAGGCCACGGCTGAGAGGGAGGAGCTGGCTGAAGAAGAAATCCGCACGGGTACCGTGAGACGTGGAGGAGCAGACTTGGAACCAAGAGACGCCACACCCACGTGAGCTGGGTGCGTGCGTGCGTTTCCCAGGCGTGGAGGACGGATAGGGCAATCCACCAAGAAATGCTCGGTACTGGCACAGTAAAGACAGAGATTTTCTTCCCTACGGCGATTCCTCTCTTCCTGGGTCAGGCGAGACTTATCCACTTGCATGGCCTCCTCGGCGGGAGGCCCAGGCGTAGATTGCAACGGATACTGTGGGAGAGGTGCCCAGAGATCTAAGTCTTTTTCCTGGCGGAGCTCTTGGTGTCGCTCAGAAAAACGCATGTCAATGCGGGTAGCTAGATGGATGAGTTCTTGCAGATTGGCAGGAATCTCTCGTGCGGCCAGCACATCCTTGATGCGACTGGATAGGCCTTTTTTAAAGGTCGCGCAGAGAGCCTCGTTATTCCAGGATAATTCTGAAGCAAGAGTACGGAATTGTACGGCATACTCGCCAACGGAAGAATTACCCTGGACCAGGTTCAACAGGGCAGTCTCGGCAGAAGAAGCTCGGGCTGGCTCCTCGAAGACACTCCGGAGTTCAGTGAAGAAGGCCTGGACTGTGGCTGTGGCAGGATCATTGCGGTCCCAGAGCGGTGTGGCCCAAGACAAGGCCTTTCCTGAAAGAAGGCTTACTACGAACGCCACCTTAGACCGTTCTGAAGGAAACAAGTCCGACATCATCTCCATATGCAGGGAACACTGAGACAAAAATCCACGGCAGAGTCTGGAGTCCCCATCAAATTTGTCCGGCAGGGACAAGCGGAGGCTAGGAGCGGCCACTCGCTGCGGAGGAGGTGCAGGAGCTGGCGGAGGAGATGGTTGCTGCTGTAGCAGAGGCAGAAGTTGCTGTAACGTGGCGGTCAACTGCGACAGCTGCTGTCCTTGTTGGGCAATCTGCTGCGATTGCTGAGCGACCACCGTGGTAAGGTCAGCGAGACTTGGCAGGGGCACCTCAGCGGGATCCATGGCCGGATCTACTGTCACGATTCGGCTTCCAGGTAGTGGATCCTCTGTGTCAGCGAGGGATTGGCGTGGACCGTGCTAGTGGACCGGTTCTAAGAGGCTACTGGTTTTCACCAGAGCCCGCCGCAAAGCGGGATGGTCTTGCTGCGGCAGTAGCAACCAGGTCGTATCCACTAGCAACGGCTCTACCTCGCTGACTGCTGAGAAGGCGTGGAACAGAAGGACTAGGCAGAGGCAAGGTCAGACGTAGCAGAAGGTCGGGGGCAGGCGGCAAGGTTCGTAGTCAGGATGGGTAGCAGAAGTTCAGGTACACAGGCTTTGGACAACACTAAACGCTTTCACTGGCACAAGGCAACAAGATCCGGCAAGGGAGTGCAAGGGAGGAGACCAGATATAGCCAGGGAGCAGGTGGAAGCCAATTAAGCTAATTGGGCCAGGCACCAATCATTGGTGCACTGGCCCTTTAAGTCTCAGAGAGCTGGCGCGCGCGCGCCCTAGAGAGCGGAGCCGCGCGCGCCAGCACATGACAGCAGGGGACCGGGACGGGTAAGTGACCTGGGATGCGATTCGCGAGCGGGCGCGTCCCGCTGTGCGAATCGCATCCCCAACGGCCATGACAGTGCGGCGCTCCCGGTCAGCGGGACTGACCGGGGCGCTGCAGGGAGAAAGACGCCGTGAGCGCTCCGGGGAGGAGCGGGGACCCGGAGCGCTAGGCGTAACACTGTAGTCCTCCCATTCCCCGTATCACTCTGGTTGCCCGTCTTTGAACCCTCTCCAGTTCCACTGGTGCCCAGTGCTGTAAACAGTATTCTATGTGTGGTCTGACTAGTGATTTGTACAGTGGTAGAATCATTTACTTGTTGTGCGCATCTATACCCCTATTGATGCACCCCATGATTTTATTTGCCTTGGCAGCAGCTGCCCGACACTGGTCACTACAGCTAAATTTACTGTTAACTAAGACTCCCAAGTCCTTTTCCACGTCAGTTGTCCCAAGTGTTCTCCCATTTAATACAAAATTCCAGCCCGGGTTTTTCTTCCCCATGTGCATTACCTTACATCTATCAGTGTTGAACCTCATCTGCCACTTCCCAGCCCAAACCTCCAACCTATCCAGATCCATTTGTAACAGTGCACTGTCCTCTATAGGGTTTACCACTTTACTTCATCTGCAAAGATTGCTACTTTACTATTCAACCCCCCTACAAGATCATTAATGAATATATTAAATAGAACAGGACCCAAGATTGATCCCTGTGGTACCCCACTAGTAACAGTCACCCAATCAGAATAAGTACCATTAATAACCACCCTCTGTTGCCTCCCCCCATCCCCGGTGGCATAATTACCTGAGTCCGGTCCGCGCTGCTCCAGGCCTCCGTCGTGCGTCCCCAGCGTCGTTGCTATGCACGGCGCGGTGCTCTGACGTCATGCGCCGTTCAGCGCATAGCAATGACGCCGGGGACGCACGACGGAGGCCTGGAGCAGCGGAGCAGCTCGGACCGGACTCAGGTAATTATGCCACCGGGGATGGGGGGAGGCAACGGGGCAGCGGTGCGGGCAATGGGTGCCGCTGCCCCTTCTCTCCCCCTGGCTGTCGGCGCCGCTTCTCTCCCCCTGGCTATCGGCGCCGGCACCGATAGTCAGGGGGACAGAACGGGCAGCGGCGCCGATAACCAGAGGGTGAGAAGGGCCGACAGCAGCGCTCTAGACCCCAGGAAAGGCAGGGGGAGAGAAGCGGGCAGCGACGGCCTCTCTCCCCCTGCCTTTCCTGGGGGTGTATCGGCGTATAACACGCACACAGACTTTAGGCTAAAAATTTTAGCCTAAAAAGTGCGTGTTATACGCCGATAAATACGGTATTTAAATTTTTCTTTATAGCTTTTTAATGCTTCTTTACTGCCATCCTGTTTTAGAAGTTTAAATGCTTTATTTTTGTCATTTTTTGCCCCCTTAACATTTTTATTTATCCACATTGGTTCTCTTTTAATACTGACCCTTTTATTCCCATAAATGACATGCATCTTACAGTGAGAATTTAAGATATTTTTAAAAGTCTCCCATTTAGTGTCAGTATTCTTGTTTTTTGAGGACATTATC
This sequence comes from Hyla sarda, assembly GCF_029499605.1. Taxonomy (NCBI): domain Eukaryota; kingdom Metazoa; phylum Chordata; class Amphibia; order Anura; family Hylidae; genus Hyla; species Hyla sarda. The sequence goes on along the minus strand of NC_079190.1, from coordinate 216,099,309 downwards.
CCATTTTATATTGTTAAGGGCTTCTCTGAGTTGATCAAACTTTGCCTTCCTAAAGTTCAATGTTTTTGTGGCCCCTTGAGAGATTATTACCTTATTGAAGAACAAGCTATAATGTATTATATTATGATCACTATTTCCTAGGTGTCCTTCTACTTGCACATTAGTTACTCTGTCAGGTCTGTTGGTTAATATTAAGTCTAGTAGGGCGCCCCCTCTGGTCTGGCCCTGCATCATTTGGGACAGATAATTGTCTTTAGCTATAGTCAGAAACCTGTTTCCTTTATGAGATTCACATGTCTCAGTCTCCCAGTTTATATCAGGATAGTTAAAGTCCCCCATTATTATCAAATCATTCTGATTTACTGCCATGCTTATTTGTCTCAGTAATTGATCTTCTGCCTCTGCCATTATGTTTGGTGGCTTATAGCAAACCCCTATCAGAATTTTTTTTATTTCCATCTACATATATTTCCACCCATAATGACTCCACATTATAATTTCCCTCCCATATATCCTCCCGCAGCATGGCCTTCAGACTCGATTTCACATAAAGACAAACTCCTCCCCCTTTCCGTTCTGTCCGATCCTTCCTGAATAGACTATAACCCTGTATGTTGACCGCCCAGTCACAGCTATCGTCCAACCAAGTCTCTGTTATACCCACTATGTCATAATTCTCCTCAGACATCAACCACTCCAGTTCCTCTGTTTTATTGGTCAGACTTCTGGCATTAGTCAACATGCAATTTAAAGGTGTATGTTTTTTCTTCCTATGAAGCCTATCCTTATTAACTATTCTAACCCCTCCCTCCGCTCCACCCCGAGGTATATTAATAAGTCCCCCTATCTACACTATCTTCCCCCTCTACGTTGTAGGTTCCCCCCCCCCCCCCCCAGTTTAAACACTCCTCCACCCTTCTAGCCATCTTCTCTCCATTCACAGCTGCACCCTCCCCATTGATGTGCAACCCGTCCCTACGGTAGAGCCGGTATCAGACAGCAATTGTCCAGTTCTCCATGATCCCAAACCCCTCCTTCCTAAACCAGCTTCTGAGCCACTTGTTTACCTCCCTAATCTCCTGCCGCCTCTCTGGTGTCCCGCTGCCTCTGTGGTGTGGCTCGTGGAACAGGTAAATGTTGTTTTCATGGAAAAAAGAAATTTTCTTACAGAAATAGAAGTTTTAATAGATGAGGAAGGGGTTACTTCAAGTTAGCTAATTTGTATATAGTATTACAGTGTAGATCTTACTTCATTATTACTGCTTGTCTGTGTTATGCATCGCCAGCATGCCATGCACGACAGCAGTGGTAATGGGTACTTTGATGATCCGTATCTATCCGATGTGGTAAAAATAATTTTTTGGTAAAAGAGTGGTGCAGTTGGTCATAGCAGACAATTTTATTTTTTGTAAAAACAAAAATAGAGAAACAGAAACATAGCCGCACATCCACCATTTGTATATTGATCTACTTGCTTCTCAGCATAATTCTCTCCACCCTTTTTTAATTAGCAGGTGACTGCTACGCCAGTATTAGGTTAGGGACCCACACTGACTAGGTGGCCTTGATGTGGCGAGTGGGCTTGTACTTTTTGATCAAAATGTTTACTAACAGCCTGTTAGTTTTTTAAATTATGCTGAGAAGCAAGTAGATCAAAATACTAATGGTGGATGTGCGGCTATGTTTTTCTATCTCCATTTTTGTTTCAATTTTATTTTTTGTTTCATGTTTTTTCCATGTTTTCAAACGCCAACAATATTATTCTTCAAATTATTCAAATTTTTTATTTGTGCAGTTATACAATTATTTAAGAACATTACTGCCATTTCACTAATTTGGGTTCATGATTAACTTCTAGAAGGCTATTCTGCAAATGCTCTACCTATAAAAGCAAACATAGCTGTGGCATTCCACTTTTCTAAGCTTAGTTGCAGGTGTTTTTGTGAAATCTGCGTCCTTTTTTGTGCCTTTTTTAGGCCCATGGTAAATATCTTCAACTGCACTCAGAAATGACTAATTGGATTTCACAGTCAGATTTTGTTAAAACTTCTAAATGAAAAAGGTGCAAATGTTTTGTGCCAAATAACAGCCACACAGCAGCCAAGAATCCAATGATAAATCTCCTCCATTCACCTGCTGAAAGATCAACTTCCAATCGCAAGTCAAGTTTTACAGAATGCATCAGATTTTTTTTTTCTTCTTTGAAGGATGGAACTGTTTTTGGCTCCATCCATCTTTTCAGCAATTCTGCCCATTTTCCCAATACCTGCTGAAGAGAAGTATGCCCACAGCTTAATGCCACCACCAGTGGCGTTGCGACCCGGGTGTGGGGGGTGCGGCCCGCACCGGGTGACACCAACCTAATGGGGTGACACCAAGACGCTCTGCAACACCCACACCCCCTCCCCAGCTACACTGACACCCCCCTATGTGCCCGACCGGCCTCCCATCCGTCAGCACCCCCCCCCCCCCCTGTGCTGTGTGTGCGGTGCGCCCGTCTATTAGCAACCCCCCCCCCTTTCAGTGCGCCCGTCCGTCATCACGCCCCCCCTCTCACCTTCACCAGTACTGTGCCCGTCCTCCGCTCCCACGTCTGCGCCGGCCTGACGTCATACCGCATGGCCGCGCAGGGGGACGTCAGTTACGTCACTCGCATTGCGCCCTGTGAGAAGGATCGCTGCGCTGGATGGGTGAGTGTGTGTGTGTCTGTCTCTATCTTTGTTTGTGTGTGTGACTCTGTGTGTGTGTGTGTGTGTGTGTGTGAGAGACTGTGTGTGTGACTCTGTGTGTGTGACTGTGTGTGTTTGTGTGACTCTCTGAGTGTGTGTGTGACTCTGTGTATTTGTGTGACTGTGTGTTTGTGTGACTGTGTGTGTGTGTGACTCTGTGTGTGACTCTGTGTGTGTGTGACTGTGTGACTCTGTGTGTCTGTCTGTGAGTGTGTGTCTCTCTGACTGTGTGTGTTTGTGTGTGTGTCTCTCTGTGTTGTGTTGTATGTTTTTTTGTGTGTGTGTGTGTGTGTGTGGGGAGACTTTGACGCATTGTGGGGAACCTGCAAGGGAACCTGCGGCCTAATGTGGGTAGTCTATGCTACCTAATGTGGGGAGTCTATGCTACCTAATGTGGGGAGTCTATGCTACCTAATGTGGGGAGTCTATGCTACCTAATGTGCGGAGTATATGCTACCTAATGTGCGGAGTCTATGATACCTAATGTGCGGAGTCTATGCTAGCTAATGTGGGGAATCTGTGCTACCGAATGTGGGGAAACTGCTACCTAATGTGAGGAATCTGTGCTACCTAATATGGGGAAATTGCTACCTAATGTGGGGTAACTGGTACCTACCTAATGTGGGGAAACTGGTACCAAATGTGGGGAATCTATGCTGCCTAATGTGGGGAAAAGATGCTACCTAATGTGGGGAAACTGCTACCTACCTAATGTGGGGGAACTGCTGCCTACCTAATGCTCCCCCCCCTGGCAGTAGCACCCTCATCATCCGCCAGCAACTACCCCCCCAGCGGCACCTCCATCAGCAGATCCTGATGGTGGATGATGGCGGTGCTCCTGCCAGGAGGATGATCCTGCCGATGGATGATGGGGGTGATACTGCCAGGGGGGATGGCCAGTAGCACTCTCATCATCCTTCAGCAAACCCCCCCCCCCAGTAGTAGCACCCCGTTCATCCACTAGCAAAACCACCAATACCCCCCTCCCGTGGTAATAGCATCAGCTAACGGATGTTGAGGGGTGTTACTGCGGTTGTGGTATTATATTCAGAGGGTGCACTGTATGGCAATGTTATATTCAGAGGGCGCAGTTTGTGGTAGTGTTATATTCAGAGGGCACAGTGGGTGGTAGTATTATATTCAGAGGGCGCAGTTTGTGGTAGTATTATATTCAGAGGGCGCAGTTTGTGGTAGTATTATTAGAGATGAGCGAACTTACAGTAAATTCGATTCGTCACGAACTTGTCGGCTCAGCAGTTGATGACTTATCCTGCGTAAATTAGTTCAGCCTTCAGGTGCTCCGGTGGGCTGGAAAAGGTGGATACATTCATAGGAAAGATTCTCCTAGGACAATATCCACCTTTTCCAGCCCACGGGAGCACCTGAAAGCTGAACTAATTTATGCAGGAAAAGCCATCAACTGCCAAGCCGAGAAGTTTGTGACGAGTTGAATTTACTGTAGTTTGCTCATCTCTAAGTATTATATTCAGAGGGTGCAGTGGGTGGTAGTAATATATTCAGAGTGTACAGTATGTGTTGGTATTATATTCAGAGGGTACAGTATGTGGCAGATTTATATTCAGAGGGTACAGTATATGGTAGTATTATATTCAGAGGGTACAGTATGTGATAGTATTATATTCAGGGGTACAGTATGTGGCAGATTTATATTCAGAGGGTACAGTATATGGTAGTATTATATTCAGAGGGTACAGTATGTGATGGTATTATATTCAGAATGTACAGTGTGCGGTAGTATTATATTCAGTGGGTACGGTGTATGGAAGGTTTATAATCAAAGAGTGTAGTGTATAGTAGTATTATATTTAGAGGATACAGTGTCTGGCAGGTTTATAATAATAATTGTTTTCATATAGAGGATGAGAATGCGCTGACATGGCGAGGAGACGTCTGGGCGTCACATTCCACAGACAGAAGTACCATCTGAATTAGATAAGGGAAGACTATAGAGAAGACGTCACTGATATCATTGTACATTCTCCTCTCTGTGTCCTATCAGAGCTGTAGTCGCTTGTCAGTTCTACAGTTATGGTCAGTGAAACTACAACTCCCAGCATAACCTCACCACTGCATAAAGGGGTACTCTACTGGAAAACATTTTTTTTAATCAACTGGTGCTACAAAGTTAAACAGATTTGTAAATTACTTCTATTTAAAAATCTTAATCCTTCCAGTACTTATTAGCTGCTGTATAAGCGATTCACAGGAAGTTATTTTCTTTTTTAATTTATTTTCTGTCTGACCACAGTGCTCTGTGCTGACACCTCTGTCCATGTCAAGAACTGTCCATAGTAGGAACAAATCCCCATAGCAAACCTATCCTGCTCTGGACAGTTCCTGACATGGACAGAGGTGTCAGCAAATAGCACTGTGGTCAGATTGGAAAGAACTACGCAACTTCCTGTGGCGCATACACCAGCTTATAAGTACTGTAAGTATTAAGATTTTAAATAGAAGTAATTTAAAAATCTGTTTAACTTTCTGGCACCAGTTGATATAAAAGTAAATGTTTTCCAGTGGAGTACCCCTTTAAGTAATTCTGGGAGCTGTATATTTAAATGGTGAAAACTTCTTTAACACTTTCCCATTCTGTGGCAATTGGTATATCTGATTATTATACTGGAATTTCTCACAATGCGCTACAACAGTGGTGTCTGTCACAACAGGCTAAAAACTTACTGGGGGGAGGGGGGAGGTATGGGGGTGACACCATTTTCTACCGCACCGGGTGACACCAACCCTAGCAACGCCACTGGCCACCACTACGTTTTTCTGTGGGGATGGTGTGGTCAGAGTGACGGGCAGTGTTGGGCAACACACCATGTGCGGCTGAGGCCAAGAATGGTGTTTTGCCCGTCACTGCCCATATCACCAGAGCACCTTCTTTCAGATGCTTGCTGTGTTTCGCACATGGCTTGTGGCAAACTTTAAACAGGATTTCTTGTGACTTTTTACATAAAGACCGGATTTGGGGAGTACGTGACTAATAGTGGTCCTGTGGACAGATTTTTCCACCAGCTGTTTACTTAATAGCTCCTTGGTAAAAGCCTCTTGGTTGCTTCTCTAATTTATTTTCTCCTTGCCTGATTTGTCAGTTTTGTGGTTGTGCCATATTCTTTTCATCTCCTGATGATGGATTTTATGGTGCTTTGTCAGATGTTCAAAACCTGAGATTTTTTTGCAACCTATACCCTTCTTTGTACTTCTCCACTCTATCCCTACTTGGAAAAACAGCAGATAGGGTAGATAAATGGAGCACAATGCTTGGGTGTTGCTCATGTGTGATCTAGAGGCTCTAATACCCAGAAAAGTCTTTTTAAACTTGCTTTACATGTAGAAAGTAGTAAACAGAACAAACTTCAATGACATATATTATATTCACCCAAAGTGCACAGATTGCAGTCCATTCGTGGAGAAGCTATAAGGCAGTTTTCTGTATTCACACCAGGAACCTTAAGCTTGCTTGGCTGTCGCTTCACTCCACATTGACATCAGAGTATGAACTCACTGTGTGAGCAACAATGATGTTTCAGCAGCTTCTGCCCCCTTTGTCAAGTCTAACAGTGCAATCCCATCACCACAATTATACGCGCAACCTCTCGCTTGGCACAATGGCTGATGTCTGCCATTACTGGCAGGTCCGTGGCTGCTGACAGCCACCAGGACCCGCCGGGAATGAAGCGAGCGCAGCTCCTGCACTCCTGTCACAGCCGCGCCGTAAATGTACGGCGCTGTGTGCGAAGTGATGTTATGTACAGGGCTGTGGAGTCGGAGTCGAGGAGTCGGAGTCAGACGAAATTTTGGTACCTGGAGTCGGAGTCGGCAAACAATGCACTGACTCCGACTCCTACTAAATTTAGATTGGAATAAAAAAAAAAAAAAAAGCAAGTTTAAATGTCCCAATACACAAAAAGTTATAAATGAATGACTTCTATACTTTAAGACTAAAGATCAATGCATGCAGTGCCTCACGTAATCGCAAAATAAACACGTTAAGTGACCGTGAAGAAGCACGTTTTCATGTGCTTTATTATATGGCACGCAACGCACAATTAGGAGTAGCAATACTTATACTTTCCATAGTGTTGTGTTCTGCTGTTACAGGGAACCCATGGGTAACCTAGCCTCTCACTGATAAGGGATTAAGTAAATATGTTTTTTGCAGGACTAGAGACACTTGTATAAGTGAAGGGAATGGAGGGTCAATAGTTCAAGACTGAAGCTGTAAACCATTTGAAAAACTGCTGCCATTCAGCTAAGGCTATAAAAACTTGTAAACTCGATTGTTAGCTTAAAGGGGTACTCCGCCCCTAGGCATCTATCCTTTGGATAGGGGATAAGATGTCAGATCGCCGTGGTCCCGCTGCTGGGGACCCATGGGATTGCTGCTTCGCTCTGTGCGTAATGACGGGCGATACAGGAGCCGGAGCATCGTTACGTCATGGCTCCGCCCCTCATGATGTAACAGCCATCCCCCTCAATACAAATCAATGGGAGGGGGCGTGGCAGTCCTGGTACTTAAGGACGAAGGGCGTATCCATACGCCCGTGGGGATTTTGGTCCCCGCCGCGCGCCAGGCGGGGACCGGACTGGGGTGACTGCTGATATCAATCAGCAGGCACCCCGTGCAAATGCCCAGGGGGGTCATTAGACATCCCCCCCATGTCGGTGATCGGCGCAAATCGCAAGTGAATTCACTCTTGCGATTTGCGCCGATTCCGGGTCATACGGGTCTATGGTGACCCGGTGACCCGGAATATAAGGGGGATCGCAGTTGTATAAGACACCTACAATCCCCCTGAAGGGATAGGAGTGAGGTGGCAGGGATGCCACCCCTCCTATCCCTGCTATTGGTGGTCTAGACACGACCACCAATAGCAGATCGGGGGCGGGGGGGGTTAACTTTCGTTTTCCCCGTACTGCCCACCCACAATAGGCAGGGCAGGACGAGGGAACCGGCGCTGAAGTACCACTTACCGATCCGGAGGCTGCGGGCGACGGTGATAGGCGGGCGGCGATGACGTGCGGCAGAAGAGGACGGCTCCCTAGATCCCACCGAAGCCGGTAAGTTGCCTAGCAACATCTGGAGGGCTACAGTCTGAGACCATTATACAGTGGTCTCTAACCTGTAGCCCTCCAGATGTTGCAATACTACAACTCCTAGCATGCCCAGACAGCTGTTTGGGCATGCTGGAATATGTAATTTTGCAACAGCTGGAGGGCTACAGTTTGAGACCATTATACAGTGGTCTCTAAACTGTATCCCTCCAAATCTTGCAAAACTACAACTCCTAGCATGCCCAAACAGCTGTTTGCTGTCTGGGCATGCTGAGATTTGTAGTTTTGCAACATCTGGAGGGTCACAGTTTGGAGATCACTGTGCAGTGGTCTATAAACTGTAGCCCTCCAGATGTTGCAAAACTGCAAATCCCAGCATGCCCAAACAGCATGCTGGGAGTTGTAGTTAAGTACCTCCAGCTGTTGCATAACTACATCTCCCAGCATGCCCTTCGGCGATCAGTACATGCTGGGAGTTGTAGTTTTGCAACAGCTGGTGGCACACTGGTTGGAAAATACTGAGTTAGGTAACAGAACCTAACTGAAGGTTTTCCAACCAGTGTGCCTCCAGCTGTTGCAAAAGTACATCTCCCAGCATGCACAGTCTGTCAGTACATGCTGGGAGTTGTAGCTTTGATCCCTCCAGCTGTTGCATAACTACATCTCCCAGCATGCCCTTCGGCGATCAGTACATGCTGGGAGTTGTAGTTTAGCAACAGCTGGAGGCACAATGGTTGAAAATACTGAGTTAGGTAACAGAACCTAACTGAAGGTTTTCCAACCAGTGTGCCTCCAGCTGTTGCAAAAGTACAACTCCCAGCATGCTCGGTCTGTCAGTACATGCTGGGAGTTGTAGTTTTGAAACAGCTGGAGGTTCCCCCCCCCCCCCCCCCCCCCCCATGTGAACATACAGGGTACATTCACACGGGCAGGTTTACAATAAGTTTCCTGCTTCAGCGCAAACTCCTAGCGGGAAACTCCCCGTAACACGCCAGTGTGAATGTACACTAAAAACACTACACTACACTAACACAAAATAAAGGGTAAAACACTACATATACAACCTCTTACACTGTCCCCCCAATAAAAATGAAAAATGTATTGTACCGCAGTGTTTCCAAAATGGAGCCTCCAGCTGTTGCAAAACAACAATTCCCAGCATTTCTGGACAGCCACTGACTGTCCAGGCATGCTGGGAGTTTAGCAACAGCTGGAGGCACCCTGTTTGGGAATCACTGGCTTAGAATACCTCTATGTCCACCCCTATGCAATCCCTAATTTAGCCCTCAAATGCGCATGGCGCTCTCTCATTTTGTCGTATTTCAAGGAAACAGTTTAGGGCCGCATATGGGGTATTTCCGTACTCGGGAGAAATTGCACTACAAATTTTGGGGGGCTTTTTCTCCTTTTACCCCTTATGAAAAGGAAAAGTTGGGGTTTACTCTAGCCTGTTAGTGTAAAAAAAATACAAGCAGTAAAAGGAAAAAAAGACCCACAAAATTTGTAACGCAATTTCTCCTGAGTACGGAAATACCCCATATGTGGGCGTAAAATGCTCTGCGGACGCACAACAATGCTCAGGAGTGAGAGTGCACCATGTACATTTGAGGCCTAAATTGGTGATTTGCACAGGGGTGGCTGATTTTACAGCGGTTCTGACATAAATGCCAAAAAAAAAATACCCACATGTGATCCCATTTTGGAAACTACATCCCTCATGGAACGCGACAAGGGGTATAGTGAGCCTTAACACCCCACAGGCTTTTGACGAATTTTCATTAAAATTGGATGGTGTTACCCTAAATTTTTCATGTTCACAAGGGAAAGTAGGAAAAAAGCCCCCCAAAATTTGTAATCCCATTTCTTCTGAGTAAGAAAATACCCCATATGTGGATGTAAAGTGCTCTGCGGGCAAACTTTAATGCTCAGAAGAGAAGGAGCGCCATTGGGATTTTGAAGAGAAAATTTGTCCGGAATTGAAGGCCACGTGTGTTTACAAAGCCCCCATATGCCAGAACAATGAACCCCCCCACATGTGACCCCATTTTGGAAACTACACCCCTCATGTAATGTAATAAGGGGTGCAGTGAGCATTTACACCCCACAGGGGTCTGGCAGATTTTTGGAACAGTGGTCCGTGAAAATGAAAAATTTAATTTTTCATTTGCACAGCCCACTGTTCCAAAGATCTGTCAAACGCCAGTGGGGTGTAAATACTCACTGCACCCCTTATTAAATTCTGCGAGGGGTGTAGTTTCCAAAATGGGGTCACATGTGGGGGGGGGTCCACTGTTCTGGCACAACAGGGGGCTTTGTAAACACACATGGCCCCTGACTACCATTCCAAACGAATTCTTTCCAAAAGCTCAATGGCGCTCCTTCTCTTCTGAGCATTGTAGTTCACTCGCAGAGCATTTTAAGTCCTAACATGGGGTATTTCCATACTCAGAAGAGATGGGGTTACAATTTTTTTTTTTTGGGGGGGGGGCAATTTCTCCCATTACCCTTTGTAAAAATGGTAAATTTGGGGGAAAAACTGCTCTTTTTTTCATTTACACATCCGACTTTAACAAAAAGTCGTCAAACACTTGTGGGGTGTTAAGGCTAACTGGACCCCTTGTTACGTGCCTTGATGGGTGTAGTTTCCCAAATGGTATGCCATGTGGGGTTTTCTGCTGTTCTGGCACCATAGGGGCTTTCTAAATGTGACATGCCCCCAAAAAGCATTTCTGCAAAATTCCCTTTCCAAAATCCCATTGTCGCTCCTTCCCTTCTGAGCCCTCTACTGCGCCCGCCGAACACTTGACATACACATATGAGGTATTTCCTTACTCGAGAGAAATTGGGTTACCACTTGTACCACTTTTCTCCAATTACCACTTGTAAAAATTCTAAAACTGAGTCTACAAGAACATGCGAGTGTAAAAAATGAAGATTTTAAATTTTCTCCTTCACTTTGCTGCTATTCCTGTGAAACACCTAAAGGGTTCACACACTTACTGAATATCATTTTGGATACTTTGAGGGGTGCAGTTTTTATAATTGGGTCATTTATGGGGTATTTCTAATATGAAGGCCCTTCAAATCCACTTCAAAACTGAACTGGTCCCTGAAAAATTCCGATTTTGAAATTTTTTTGAAAAATTGGTAAATTGCTGCTGAACTTTGAAGCCCTCTGATGTCTTCCAAAAGTAAAAACATGTCAATTTTATGATGCAAATATAAAGTAGACATATTGTATATGTGAATCAATATATAATTTATTTGGAATGTCTATTTTCCTTACAAGCAGAGAGCTTCAAAGTTAGAAAAATGCAAAATTGAAAAAGTTTTCAATTTTAGAATTTTTCACCAAGAAATGATGCAATTATCGCCGAAAATTTACCACTACCATAAAGTAGAATATGTCATGAAAAAACAGTTGTTACGCCGAGCGCTCCGGGTCCCCGCTCCTCCCCGGAGCGCTCGCTTCACTCCCTCCGCTGCAGCGCTCCGGTCACGTCCTCTGACCCGGGGCGCTGCGATCCTGCTGCCAGCCGGGATGCGATTCGCGATGCGGGTAGCGCCCGCTCGCGATGCGCACCCCGGCTCCCCTACCTGACTCGCTCCCCGTCTGTTCTGTCCCGGCGCGCGCGGCCCCGCTCCCTAGGGCGCGCGCGCGCCGGGTCTCTGCGATTTAAAGGGCCACTGCGCCGCTGATTGGCGCAGTGGTTCCAATTAGGGTTTTCACCTGTGCACTTCCCTATATTACCTCACTTCCCTTGCACTCCCTTGCCGGATCTTGTTGCCTTAGTGCCAGTGAAAGCGTTCCTTGTGTGTTCCTTGCCTGTGTTTCCAGACCTTCTGCCGTTGCCCCTGACTACGATCCTTGCTGCCTGCCCCGACCTTCTGCTACGTCCGACCTTGCTTCTGCCTACTCCCTTGTACCGCGCCTATCTTCAGCAGCCAGAGAGGTGAGCCGTTGCTAGTGGATACGACCTGGTCACTACCGCCGCAGCAAGACCATCCCGCTTTGCGGCGGGCTCTGGTGAAAACCAGTAGTGGCTTAGAACCGGTCCACTAGCACGGTCCACGCCAATCCCTCTCTGGCACAGAGGGTCCACTACCTGCCAGCCGGCATCGTGACAGTAGATCCGGCCATGGATCCCGCTGAAGTTCCTCTGCCAGTTGTCGCTGACCTCACCACGGTGGTCGCCCAGCAGTCACAACAGATAGCGCAACAAGGCCAACAGCTGTCTCAACTGACCGTTATGCTACAACAGTTGCTACCACAGCTTCAGCAGTCATCTCCTCCGCCAGCTCCTGCACCTCCTCCGCAGCGAGTGGCCGCTCCTGGGATACGCTTATCCTTGCCGGATAAATTTGATGGGGACTCTAAGTTTTGCCGTGGCTTTCTTTCCCAATGTTCCCTGCATCTGGAGATGATGTCGGACCTGTTTCCCACTGAAAGGTCTAAGGTGGCTTTCGTAGTCAGTCTTCTGTCCGGAAAAGCCCTGTCATGGGCCACACCGCTCTGGGACCGCAATGACCCCGTCACTGCCTCTGTACACTCCTTCTTCTCGGAAATCCGAAGTGTCTTTGAGGAACCTGCCCGAGCCTCTTCTGCTGAGACTGCCCTGTTGAACCTGGTCCAGGGTAATTCTTCCGTTGGCGAGTATGCCGTACAATTCCGTACACTTGCTTCAGAATTGTCCTGGAATAATGAGGCCCTCTGCGCGACCTTCAAAAAAGGCCTATCCAGCAACATTAAAGATGTTCTGGCCGCACGAGAAATTCCTGCTAATCTACATGAACTTATTCACCTAGCCACTCGCATTGACATGCGTTTTTCTGAAAGGCGTCAGGAACTCCGCCAAGATATGGACTCTGTTCGCACGAGGCGTTTCGTCTCCTCGGCTCCTCTCTCCTCTGGTCCCCTGCAATCTGTTCCTGTGCCTCCCGCCGTGGAGGCTATGCAGGTCGACCGGTCTCGCCTGACACCTCAAGAGAGGACACGACGCCGTATGGAGAACCTCTGCCTGTACTGTGCTAGTACCGAACACTTCCTGAGGGATTGTCCTATCCGTCCTCCCCGCCTGGAAAGACGTACGCTGACTCCGCACAAAGGTGAGACAGTCCTTGATGTCTACTCTGCTTCCCCACGTCTTACTGTGCCTGTGCGGATGTCTGCCTCTGCCTTCTCCTTCTCTACAGTGGCCTTCTTGGACTCTGGATCTGCAGGAAATTTTATTTTGGCCTCTCTCGTCAACAGGTTCAACATCCCAGTGACCAGTCTCGCCAGACCCCTCTACATCAATTGTGTAAATAATGAAAGATTGGACTGTACCATACGTTTCCGCACGGAGCCCCTTCTTATGAGCATCGGATCTCATCATGAGAGGATTGAACTTTTGGTCCTCCCCAATTGCACCTCGGAGATTCTCCTTGGACTTCCCTGGCTTCAACTTCATTCCCCAACCCTGGATTGGTCCACTGGGGAGATCAAGAGTTGGGGGTCCTCTTGTTCCAAGAACTGTCTAAAACCGGTTCCCAGTAACCCTTGCCGTAACTCTGTGGTTCCTCCAGTAACCGGTCTCCCTAAGGCCTATATGGACTTCGCGGATGTTTTCTGCAAAAAACAAGCTGAGACTCTACCTCCTCACAGGCCTTATGATTGCCCTATCGACCTCCTCCCGGGTACTACTCCACCCCGGGGCAGAATTTATCCTCTCTCTGCCCCAGAGACTCTTGCCATGTCCGAATACGTCCAGGAGAATCTAAAAAAGGGCTTTATCCGTAAATCCTCCTCTCCTGCCGGAGCCGGATTTTTCTTTGTGTCCAAAAAAGATGGCTCCCTACGTCCTTGCATTGACTACCGCGGTCTTAATAAAATCACGGTTAAGAACCGCTACCCCTTACCCCTCATCTCTGAACTCTTTGATCGCCTCCAAGGTGCCCACATCTTCACTAAATTGGACTTAAGAGGCGCCTATAACCTCATCCGCATCAGAGAGGGGGACGAGTGGAAAACGGCATTTAACACCAGAGATGGACACTTTGAGTATCTGGTCATGCCCTTTGGACTGTGCAATGCCCCTGCCGTCTTCCAAGACTTTGTCAATGAAATTTTTCGTGATCTGTTATACTCCTGTGTTGTGGTATATCTGGACGATATCCTAATTTTTTCTGCCAATCTAGAAGAACACCGCCAGCATGTCCGTATGGTTCTTCAGAGACTTCGTGACAACCAACTCTATGCCAAAATTGAGAAATGTCTGTTTGAATGCCAATCTCTTCCTTTTCTAGGATATTTGGTCTCTGGCCAGGGACTACAGATGGATCCAGACAAACTCTCTGCCGTCTTAAATTGGCCACGCCCCTCCGGACTCCGTGCTATCCAACGCTTTTTGGGGTTCGCCAATTATTACAGGCAATTTATTCCACATTTTTCTACCATTGTGGCTCCTATCGTGGCTTTAACCAAGAAAAATGCTGATCCCAAGTCCTGGCCTCCTCAAGCAGAAGACTCCTTTAAACGACTCAAGTCTGCCTTTTCTTCGGCTCCCGTGCTCTCCAGACCTGACCCTTCCAAACCCTTCCTATTGGAGGTTGATGCCTCCTCAGTAGGAGCTGGAGCTCTTCTTCTACAAAAAAATCCTTCCGGGCATGCTGTCACTTGTGGTTTTTTCTCTAGGACCTTCTCTCCAGCGGAGAGGAACTACTCCATCGGGGATCGAGAGCTTCTAGCCATTAAATTAGCACTTGAGGAATGGAGGCATCTGCTGGAGGGATCAAGATTTCCTGTTATTATCTACACCGACCACAAGAACCTCTCCTACCTCCAGTCGGCCCAACGGCTGAATCCTCGCCAGGCCCGGTGGTCTCTGTTCTTTGCCCGATTTAATTTTGAGATTCACTTTCGTCCTGCCGATAAGAACATTAGGGCCGATGCTCTCTCTCGTTCCTCGGATGCCTCAGAAGTTGATCTCCCTCCGCAACACATCATTCCACCTGACTGCCTGATCTCCACTTCTCCTGCCTCCATCAGGCAGACTCCTCCAGGAAAGACCTTTGTTTCTCCACGCCAACGCCTCGGAATCCTCAAATGGGGTCACTCCTCCCATCTCGCAGGTCATGCGGGCATCAAGAAATCTGTGCAACTCATCTCCCGCTTCTATTGGTGGCCGACTCTGGAGACGGATGTTGGGGACTTTGTGCGAGCCTGCACTATCTGTGCCCGGGATAAGACTCCTCGCCAGAAGCCCGCTGGTTTTCTTCATCCTCTGCCTGTCCCCGAACAGCCTTGGTCTCTGATTGGTATGGATTTTATTACTGATTTACCCCCTTCCCGTGGCAACACCGTTATTTGGGTGGTCGTTGATCGATTCTCCAAAATGGCACATTTCATCCCTCTTCCTGGTCTTCCTTCTGCGCCTCAGTTGGCTAAACAATTTTTTGTACACATTTTTCGTCTTCACGGGTTGCCTACGCAGATTGTCTCGGATAGAGGGGTCCAATTCGTGTCTAAATTCTGGAGGGCTCTCTGTAAACAACTCAAGATTAAATTAAATTTTTCCTCTGCATATCATCCCCAGTCCAATGGACAAGTAGAAAGAATTAACCAGATCCTGGGTGATTATTTGCGACATTTTGTTTCCTCCCGCCAGGATGACTGGGCAGATCTCCTTCCATGGGCCGAATTTTCGTATAACTTCAGGGTCTCTGAATCTTCCTCCAAATCCCCATTTTTCGTGGTGTACGGCCGTCACCCTCTTCCCCCCCTCCCTACCCCCTTGCCCTCTGGTCTGCCCGCTGTGGATGAAATTTCTCGTGACCTTTCCATTATATGGAGAGAGACCCAAAATTCTCTCTTACAGGCTTCTTCACGCATGAAGAGGTTCGCGGATAAGAAAAGAAGAGCTCCCCCCGTTTTTTCCCCTGGAGACAAGGTATGGCTCTCCGCTAAATATGTCCGCTTCCGTGTCCCTAGCTACAAGTTGGGACCACGCTATCTTGGTCCTTTCAAAATTTTGTGTCAAATTAATCCTGTCTCTTATAAACTTCTTCTTCCTCCTTCTCTTCGTATCCCTAATGCCTTTCACGTCTCTCTTCTCAAACCACTCATCCTCAACCGTTTTTCTCCCAAATCTGTTCCTCCCACTCCTGTTTCCGGCTCCTCGGACGTCTTCTCGGTCAAGGAAATTTTGGCTGCCAAAAAGGTCAGAGGGAAAAATTTTTTTTTAGTAGACTGGGAGGGTTGTGGTCCTGAAGAGAGATCCTGGGAACCTGAGGACAACATCCTTGACAAAAGTCTGCTCCTCAGGTTCTCAGGCTCCAAGAAGAGGGGGAGACCCAAGGGGGGGGGTACTGTTACGCCGAGCGCTCCGGGTCCCCGCTCCTCCCCGGAGCGCTCGCTTCACTCCCTCCGCTGCAGCGCTCCGGTCACGTCCTCTGACCCGGGGCGCTGCGATCCTGCTGCCAGCCGGGATGCGATTCGCGATGCGGGTAGCGCCCGCTCGCGATGCGCACCCCGGCTCCCCTACCTGACTCGCTCCCCGTCTGTTCTGTCCCGGCGCGCGCGGCCCCGCTCCCTAGGGCGCGCGCGCGCCGGGTCTCTGCGATTTAAAGGGCCACTGCGCCGCTGATTGGCGCAGTGGTTCCAATTAGGGTTTTCACCTGTGCACTTCCCTATATTACCTCACTTCCCTTGCACTCCCTTGCCGGATCTTGTTGCCTTAGTGCCAGTGAAAGCGTTCCTTGTGTGTTCCTTGCCTGTGTTTCCAGACCTTCTGCCGTTGCCCCTGACTACGATCCTTGCTGCCTGCCCCGACCTTCTGCTACGTCCGACCTTGCTTCTGCCTACTCCCTTGTACCGCGCCTATCTTCAGCAGCCAGAGAGGTGAGCCGTTGCTAGTGGATACGACCTGGTCACTACCGCCGCAGCAAGACCATCCCGCTTTGCGGCGGGCTCTGGTGAAAACCAGTAGTGGCTTAGAACCGGTCCACTAGCACGGTCCACGCCAATCCCTCTCTGGCACAGAGGGTCCACTACCTGCCAGCCGGCATCGTGACAACAGTCATGGAATCAAATTTATAAGTAAAAGCATCCCAGAGTTATTAATGCTTAAAGTGACAGTGGTCAGATTTGCAAAAAATGCTCCCGTCCTTAGGGTCATAATGGGCTCTGTCCCCAAGGGGTTAAGGGGTTAAATTTAAATGGGCACTGTCAGATTAAATTTGTATATGTTGTGCAACTTGGCAAAACATTAACCTTTCTAATATACTTCATAATAAAATGTTATTTCCTTTTAATGGAAATCATGGCTTATAAAAAAAAAAAAAAAAAATCACCATACCAATCACAATATAATCCTGTCTGGCTGGAGCATCATCTTTATCCAAGCTGAAGCACAGGCAGGGACAAAGTCTAGTAAGT
Source organism: Hyla sarda (assembly GCF_029499605.1). NCBI lineage: Eukaryota > Metazoa > Chordata > Amphibia > Anura > Hylidae > Hyla > Hyla sarda. The sequence goes on along the minus strand of NC_079190.1, from coordinate 216,082,086 downwards.
GAGGGTGAGACTAGCACACCTCTGTGCTCACTCCTGTCATATCAGACCGCAACATGAAAACAGACAGGATGGGGTTACAGAGCAGCCTGTGGTGATTGGAGGAAGAGACCCAGCACAGCAGACTCAGGTAGGAAGTAAATGCATCGTGAGGGACATGCCCCCTCCAAAGCACAGAATGACAAACCAAGTGAGCAACAGATAGAAAGCATTTGTGAGAGCAATATAGGTCGACAGTTGCCATGCACATTATGGTAAATGTGACCATGACCAAATGTTATGCTATACATCAGCATAAAAAGGCTATATGGATAGTGTATATGCAATAGGGATCTGTAGACATATGTTGAGGTTCTTAATAGTCTCATACTGTTATACCGTATATTCTCGAGTACAAGCCGAGTTTTTCGGCACGATTTTTCGTGCTGAAAACACCCCCCTCGGCTTATTCTCGAGTGAACTCTCCGGCTGTCAATCCCTTTCAGTGGTCTTCAAACTGCGGACCTCCAGATGTTGCAAAACCACAACTCCCAGCATGCCCGGACAGCCATCGGCTGTCCGGGCATGCTGGGAGTTGTAGTTTTGAAACTTCTGGAGGTCCGCAGGTTGAAGACCACTGCGGCCTTCGTCATCATCCAGTCCCCCCGCCCCCCCTTTAGTTTTCTACTCACCTCCCCTCGGTGGGAAGGAAGGGTGAGCTGGTCCGAGCCATCTATGCTGCAGGGACCGTCCGGTGGGGAGGGCTAGTCGTTACGGGCTGTCCATCTTCACCGGGAGGTCCTCTTCTCCGCTCCGGGCCCGGCCCCGGACTAGTGACGTTGCCTTGACGACGACGCACAGGGACGTTCATGTTTATTTATATGTTTTTTTTCATGTGGATATAACATCTTTGCAAAATCATATGAAAGATCAGTAAGACTAGGTTACCAGTTGTTTTTTGCCAGTGTTTTTTTTTTTTTTTTTATTGGCCAAAAAAAAAATGCTGGAGGAAACAAAAAAAAAACATGCCAAAGTATTTTACTGCAGTTTTTCGTTGTTTTTTTTTCAGCTGTTTTCTCTGGCTTTTTTGCCTCTGTGTGGAAATTGCATTTTTTTCTCCTTTGCCAGTTTTTACTGTTCCTGTGTCCACCCAGTGTTTTTTTCTATGCAATCTTGCCATTTCTATCCCATGTAAGAGAATAAAAGCGCCATTAAAAATGCAATGTGGGGTTTGCATTGGTGATTTACTGGTGTTTTTAGATCATAGCAGTCACATAACTCACTGAAGTTGAGTCTCAACCAATTACAGTTTACTTTACAGTTACAGCTTACTTTTATACTAAATACCACTTTAATAAATACACCAACTAACTATTAAACTGATAAAAGCACAATGGGCATAAGATAAATTATGTATATGCACCCAGCTATCAAAAAAAAAAAAAACATGATGCAATATAGCAGACCCCATTCTGCCATTGTTCCATGGTTTACTTCTGGTGTTCATGTGCAATCGTTCGTGCAGCCCTGCCATGAGATGACCAATGAAATTGGCTTGTTAAATAAACACCAATCTACCTAGGTTGTTGTGTGGGGCACAGTTTGCTTGTGTAATACCATGCCTATACTATATTTGTCTATTATTGCTGCTTCCATCACATCATCTTCAAGACTGCCTAATTGCTGCCTAATATATTTATCCCCTTGTTTGGCTAGGTTTACATAAGTCAGTTGTGTAAGGCTCCATTGTTTTACATAAAATGTTCACAACTGACGGCACTGTCAGGTATATGCTAGAATAATGGGGAGAGAATCACATGTGGAGAATCACAGTGGCTCAAGGAATGGTTAGGGTGGGGGTAAGGAGCCTTTTACCAAGTATTGTTGTGTACCAACATACACGACAATGTTGATCGTGTAGTGTAGACCCGTCTGCAGCCTTCTTAGTAATAGACAGAGTACGTAGATGCTTCCAATGGGTGGCAGGAATTTGAGCGGCGCTGGACAGAATCAGGAGAATGACATGGAGCTAAAAAAAAAAAAGGACTTCTTTATTTGGATAATGAGACGCGCTTCGCTGCTTGTAACGTAGCTTTCTCATTCCTGATGAAGCTGCGTTACAAGCAGCGAAAAGTGTTGCATTATCCAAATAAAGAAGTCCTTTATTTTAGCTCCATGTCGTTCTCCTGATTCTGTTAAGCGCTGCTCAAATTCATGCCACCCATTGGAAGAATCTACATACTCTGATTGTAAACGGTCCCATTCAAATGAATGGGATCAGTTCTGGCTTCATTTCCTCTCCGGCTCATTTTTTGCAGCCGGAGGGTAAAGAAAACTGATGACCGACATATGTAAAGGGGGTCTTAAATGGCATTCTCATGAGTTATTCACATGTCAGTGGTTTTAATGTTATGCATAAGCAATGTGTGTGCACATACTGTACATATTTAAACATGCGCAAATTGTATGTCATGTACTTTCCCCTTCACAAATATAATTGAATATTAAAATTGCTTTTCTTATTTAACATAAAAAAAAAAATCTGTCCATCACCCAAATCTCATTCTTTTCTGGCTGGTGCTTAATTAGTAGACTGATTAATGTCTATTAATGAAAAATCTCTAACAATTCTGATTGCTTTTCAAATTGCTTTTCACAGAACACATCCTTATTGTTTTAAGCAGTTATCCCTTAAGCATATTAATTAAAAGACTGAATGGTGGAAAAAGAGAACAAACAAACAGATAAAACCTTTCGCTAAATTGTTACTACAAAAGTGTACTAGAAAATAATCATTATTACGGGTGAAAAGCAGCTACATTGTACTGAAAAGTATAAATAGGAAGGATCCTGACACTGTTTATACTTGGACATTGTACTGAAACACTACATAACCTGAGCTATTTATTTTGAGAATTTTTGTAATATTTGTCTTTATTACAACAAGAAATATTGCGTGCCAAAGCAAGTGACAATGCAACTACAGACCCTATTTTATATATATTAGCCATCAAAAGTGTCTGCCATGAAGTCTATTAAGGTGTTAGTGTCATTTAAAACAACTGTTTGCCCAGACATATCAAGAGTTAAGATCACACCAGGTCTTGCTCATGAGACCCACCGTGAACACAAGTTACCACCAGGTAACCCCAGCAATGCTCCCTGGCTGTCAATCAAATCTATGCAGAGAAAAGGTTGGATCTTCCGGCCGGGGAGTGGAGTGCACTGCCATGCACCTCACTCTATAGATCGCAATGGGTCTCAGGAGTGAGACCTAATGCAATCCTAACTTTTGACATGTCTGCGCAACATGTTAAAAGTTGTTTAAAATGACAGTAACCATTTGAGTCAAAGGGGAATGTCTTCCATGTTTTTAGCTTTAAACAGTAGCTGTTATTAAAGAAAGTGTCTTACTTTTCCTTTAGGTTATTTGCCTTGTAAATTGCTGTAAAATATGCTGGTACATCACCAACAAGAAATAAATAAAAGAGTGCAACATAAAAGTTTGCAGGCAGCCACTTCAACATTAAGCTATAAAGCCTGGAATAAGTAGGAAACATAAGCTTAACATTCTGTTAATCCTAATATTTTGAGTAGTAATTGGCAGTGCTGAATACCTATAAAGCAGTGTTTCAGAGGTTCACAGAGTGGAAAATAATATAATGGCAGGCAGGAATATTCAATGACAGTGACTCGCCTACAGCACTTCTAACTATAGAGTGGTGGTATAGTTAGTTTTGTCGATAAGGTACACTAAATTACCATTGTTTAGTGCCTACCCAATAAAGAGGGAAAGCAATTCACACAGCAGACAGGTGCCTAATGTAATAGAGAACTGGAATCAAGAAGCTTTCACTGTTAGTAAACCTGCAGAGTTGTTGGATGCCACTATATGGCTACCATAGTGTAGTACTATTGTTGCAGGCGCTAGACATGGAGTGACTAGATTACCATTAGATTCAACTTACTATAAAATGCATTTCACAGGAGTGCAGACTTTGCACAGGAATCTCCAGTCATGCACCAGAAGTATCCTCCATTAGCAATAACTGACAAACGGCAAATTATATTCTACAGAAAGATACAAGAATCAATAGACATAAGGGTGGGTGTATAACTCTGAGGTCGGGCTGGCAGAGTTCATGCATGGGCCTGGCAGAGTTCATGCATGTTACGCCGAGCTCTCCGGGTCCCTGCTCCTCCCCGGAGCGCTCACGGCGTCTCTCTCCCTGCAGCGCCCCGGTCAGACCCGCTGACCGGGAGCGCTGCACTGACATTGCCGGCGGGGATGCGATTCGCACTGCGGGACGCGCCCGCTCGCGAATCGCATCCCAAGTCACTTACCCGTCCCGGTTCCTGGCTGTCATGTGCTGGCGCACGCGGCTCCGCTCTCTAGGGCGCGCGCGCGCCAGCTCTCTGAGACTTAAAGGGCCAGTGCACCAATGATTGGTGCCTGGCCCAATTAGCTTAATTGGCTTCCACCTGCTCCCTGGCTATATCACATCACTTCCCCTGCACTCCCTTGCCGGATCTTGTTGCCTTGTGCCAGTGAAAGCGTTTAGTGTTGTCCAAAGCCTGTGTTACCTGAACTCCTGCTATCCATCTTGACTACGAACCTTGCCGCCTGCCCCGACCTTCTGCTACGTCTGACCTTGCCTCTGCCTAGTCCTTCTGTCCCACGCCTTCTCAGCAGTCAGCGAGGTTGAGCCGTTGCTAGTGGATACGACCTGGTTGCTACAGCCGCAGCAAGACCATCCCGCTTTGCGGCGGGCTCTGGTGAACACCAGTAGCCTCTTAGAACCGGTCCACCAGCACGGTCCACGCCAATCCCTCGCTGACACAGTGGATCCACAACCTGTAAGCCGAATCGTGACAATGCACAGATAAGCAGATACATTCAGGGCAGATAGTGATCAATAAGTATAGTCAAAAAACAGTCTGAGTCTATAAAAACTAACAAACACATAACTTATTTGCACACTAGCAGGAACCAAAGAATCTTGTTGCTCTGATAAGGTACAGATATCCTGAGCAGGTTACAATAATCAGAATGGCTGAGCCTCAGCAAAATATAGATTTCTTTCAGGCTTATTATGGCCATAAATCCCAACTCCTAGGTGAGTCTAGTGACACAAACTACCTACCTTATGGTGCTCTGGTCACTAGACCTGTGGCTGGACAAGGATTATTTGTCTGTTGTAGGGGTGAAAAAACAAATCTATATTACCTTTGTGTGAAACTGCGTCAATTTTCCCAACTCCCTAGGGGACATCGATCAAAGCATTTAGTAGTTGTTTTTTATTTTTTTTGTGTGACTCTTTGTGCAGTGCCGTAAGCAAAAAAAAAAAAAGAAACTTGCTTACCAAAGCAAAAAGTGATTTTTGACTTGCAGTGGTCAGAGATTTATCAAGTGGAAAAGTCGCAAAAAAAAGTCGCATCACATTAAAAATAAAAAAAAACTACTAAATTTACTCCAGCTCAGAAAAAGCAGAAAAAGCCTCTACCAAAGCAAAAAAATATTTGCTTACGTGAAAGAAATGTATTAACAGGCTGAAACCAGGTGATAAATAAGTCGCACATAAGCAAAAAAAATTGTAAGTAAAAAATAACTTAAAAAAAGGAATACATAAGCAAACATTGATAAATGTCCCCCCCCCCCCCCCCTTCTGTTCTTTGTCAATGGTTTAAATAAGGGGTGTATATTCTTTTCAGGTGAGATTGTACCGCATGCAAGGTTGCAATAAAACTTAAAGGGGTGTTCACATTGCAGACTCACATCTTTCAAAAGAATAGGGTCTTCTACGTCTCTGTTTGGCACTTCAAAGAGGAGATGAGGTGGCAGTGTATGCATGTGGCAATTTCCCTACTACTTTGTGGGAGTTAGCTGAGCATTTCACACCATCTATAAATTACAACAGAAAGTAGGTGACCCCTTTCTTCTGTATTAATTTATGGTATATCCTATGGGTATGTCATATATGTCACAGATGGGAGCATCACACTAAGGCAGGGTTCACATGTGTCTTGTGCTGCGTGGCCAACTGACAATTGGTAAAACTTGCATGCATTATTCCGCAAATCAATATGGTTTTCTGTCCATTTATTTCAAATGTGAAACACATAAGGGGACAACTTGGAGGACATATTCAAGACAATTTTTTGACGCAAAATGTTTCCACTGTTCAAAGAGTTTTACCTGAGAATGATCCGAAGTTTGCACTATGCATGTCAGTTTTTTAAAAGTGTGGCGTGGTGATGTCAATTTCTTGTTTTACATTATATTTTCAAAAGGGAGAGTCCATTTTATATTAAAAAAAAATTCACACCAGCTCTTTGCTAGTGTGAAAGTCACAAACATTTTTGGGTTTTTAATATTTTTTTTTATTTGTCTTTTTTTGGAAAAATTAGCTATTTACTCAATTATTGAAATATAAATATTGTTCTTTGGCAGTTTGAACTATGTTTTTCTTCATAGGGTTGCAACAACATATCCGTGTATCATCATGTTTTTTTCAGTTAGATCATGGTGCCCCTTAGATCATGGTGCCCTTGAAATTAGCGCACAGCGACAAACATGTACATTGCGGAGGGTTTACAGACTATGAAGCGAGCGCTGTAGCTGCACTTGACTCATAGACTGCGGGTCGCAGTTGCTGTCAGCAGCTGGTGACCTGCCACTAATGGTGGACATCAGCAATGATGTTAAAGGAGAAATGCAGCACTGATCATCACCTTATAGATCTTGTAAAAACATATCCAGCAAGACATCTTTGGTCAAAATTGGTCCAGTAGTTTTCCTGTAATTGCCTTCCAAAGATCCCTCTGTTTGCATGCATGGAGGGAGAAGCAGAGTCATGAAAGATTACATTTCCCAAGATCCTCCTCTCCAACTTCCTGTATGCTGCCGCCCTCCCCCTGCTCTCCACACTGAGAAAATTATAATGAAGTAATGCCCAATCAACCAAAGCAAGCTCAAGGCAAGCAAATTCTCACAAAAAGAGTGCTTGAAACCCAAAGTCACCGACAATGACCCACCTGAGCAAACCCACTCCTTCAATTTCATCACTACCTATAATGATGATCACAAACTCATCAAAAGGATCATCACTGACCATTGGAAGACTCTCCTGCTGGACCCCTTCCTCAAAGACATTCTGCCACCCAGAACCAACATCACTTTTAGAAAAAACAGGTCCCTCAAAAATATGCTGGCACCCAGTAAGCTCAAAGCACCAAAGAAGGAAACCACCCTGCTTGACACCCCACCTGTCACCGGTTCCTACAAGTGCAACAAACCTCTCTGCAAATGCTGCAACAACATTGCTAACAAATGCATAAAATTCACCTGCAGGGTCACCAACATCACTTACCCCATCAAGAGTTTCATTAACTGCAGCACCTCCAACGTGATCTACCTCGTCGAGTGCCCCTGAGGTCTTCAGTACTTCAGGCGCACCATCCAACCACTGAATCAGTGCATTAACAAGCACAGATCCAATGTCCCCAAGGGGTACCAACTCCACAGTGTCTCCAGGCATGCAGTGGACAGCAATTTCAGGTGCCACACCATCACACCTATTGAACACATCTCCACTGACACTGCCCACCGTTTCGCAGTACTGAGAAAACGGGAACATTTCTGGATCATCACACTTAAAACTTTGACACCCTCGGGTTTGAATGAATACATCGAAAATGTCACCTAATCCACTCCTCCACCCACTGATGCAAGTCCACCTACCTCCCCGATGCCAGCTAAAGACAAGCCGATGGGTCCTGATGACATCGTGACAGCCGTAGCAGATGCCTCCTCACTGCGGGACCAGATGACACCAAGCCGCTGCAGTAAACACCTGTCTCTCCCCTCCCCTCTATCTCTCCATCTATATCTCTCCATTCCCTTACAGGTCTCACAGCCCTTCCATGAAGAATTCCAAGTGATATCCGGACCTCGATGACCACCAGATCGGATGACAGCCCGACCGGACAAAGTTAAAGTCTGATACCGGCACCCTGACAGCGCTTAAAGACCTCCTTCTTCACGATTGGTCGCCAAAACACCTCCTTCTTCACGATTGGTCACCGCCCGGACCTGCCCAGCAGCGATTGGTCATATTCTTCAAAAAAGATTTGCCGCCGATGCCTCTAGGAATCACCCGGAGAGGATATAGACATCTCATTTCCGATTGGCCACCGCCCGGACCATCCCAGCAGCGATTGGCTGACATTTTTGAAAGACTCCTTACCGCCTCCAGCGGTAGAGACTTGGAACCCGGACTTATACGTCCCCCCTCTGATTGGCTCACTCGATATCACGTACAGCCAATCAGAATTTAGCCCACTATCCCCATGCCCATGTGAGTTTTCTTCACACTCGGAGGGTTTTTTCTCTTTTTGTCGGGAACACGCCCCTTTTGTCAGGAAAAACGCCCCTTTTGTAGTTTTTTTTTCACTCAGTGATTTTGATCTTGTCGGGTTGTGCACCAGATTCTGGCGCAAATGTTGGCGAAGACAGAATTCTGGCGCAAAACCTGACAAAAAGTGTCGTGATCCTGTTAGTAAATGAGGGCCATTGAGTTTTATATTTATATATATATATATATATTTATATATATATATGTATACATACACTAGCTGAGTACCCGGCGTTGCCCGGTTTTTCCTTCCTAATCCTTGTTGGGGAGGAAAATAAATAAAGGTGGCTGCTTTTAACTTCATATCCCGTCCTAATATATTGTTGTCATATCCCAACCCCATATCCCATCCTCATATCCCGTTCTCCTATCCCATCCTCCTTTCCCGTTCTCCCATCCCGACCTCCTATCCTGATCTCCTATCCCGGTCTCCTATCCCGTCCTCCTTTCCCGTCCTCCTTTCCCGTCCTCATATCCCGACCTCCTATCCTGACCTCCTATCCCAACCTCCTATCCCATCCTCATATCTTGACCTCCTATCCCGACCTCCTATCCCCTCCTCATATCTCGTCCTCCTATCCCGACCTCCTATCCCGTCTTCCTTTCCAGTCCTCATATCTCAACCTCCTATTCCGACCTCCTTTCCCGTCCTCCTTTCCCGTCCTCATATCCCGACCTCCTATCCTGACCTCCTATCCCCACCTCCTATCCCATCCTCATATCTTGACCTCCTATCCCCTCCTCATATCTCGTCCTCCTATCCCGACCTCCTATCCCGTCTTCCTTTCCAGTCCTCATATCTCAACCTCCTATTCCGACCTCCTATCCCGACCTCCTATCCCGTCCTCCTATCCCGACCTCCTATCCTGACCCGTAATATGTGTACCAGCTATTGAAATTTGTTCAGCCGTACGGAAGTTATGCGGAAACACACATTTCCCATTGATTTGCATAGGACTTTAACCCATAAGGACCCAGCCATTTTACACCTTAGGACCCGGCCATTTTTTGCACATCTGACCACTGTCACTTTAAACATTAATAACTCTGGAATGCTTTTAGTTATCATTCTGATTCCGAGATTGTTTTTTCGTGACATATTCTACTTTAACTTAGTGGTAAAAAATTTGGGTGAAAAATCCCAAAATGTAATGAAAAATTTGAAAATGTTGCATTTTTCTAACTTTGAAGCTCTCTGCTTGTAAGGAAAATGGATATTCCAAATATAATTTTTTTTACTCACATACAATATGTCTACTTTATATTTGCATCATAAAATTGACGAGTTTTTACTTTTGGAAGACACCAAAGGGCTTCAAAGTTCAGCAGCAATTTTCCAATATTTCACAAAATTTCCAAAATCACAATTTTTCAGGGACCAGTTCAGGTTTGAAGTGGATTTGAAGGGTCTTCATCTTAGAAATGCCCCACAAATGACCCCATTATAAAAAAACTGCACCCCCCCAAAGTATTCAAAATGACATTCAGTCAGCATTTTAACCCTTTAGGTGTTTCACAGGAATAGCAGCAAAGTGAAGGAGAAAATTCACAATCTTCATTTTTTACACTTGCATGTTCTTGTAGACCCAATTTTTGAATTTTTACAAGGGGTAAAAGGAGCAAATTTATACTTGTATTTGTAGCCCAATTTCTCTCGAGTAAGCACATACCTCATATGTCTATGTAAAGTGTTCGGCGGGCGCAGTAGAGGGCTCAGAAGCGAAGGAGCGACAAGGGGATTTTGGAGAGTATGTTTTTCTGAAATGGTTTTTGGGGGGCATATTGCATTTAGGAAGCCCCTATGGTGCCAGAACAGCAAAATAACCCCACATGGCATACCATTTTGGAAACTAGACCCCTTGAGGAACGTAACAAGGAATTAAGTGAGCATTAATACTCCACAGGGATTTCACGACTTTCCATATGTACATTTTTTTTATTTTATTTTTCACTAAAATGTGTGTTTCCCCCCCAAATTTCACATTTTTGCAAGGGTTAATAGCAGTAAATACCCCACAAAATTTGTAACCCCATCTCTTCTGAGTATGGAGGTACCCCAGAAGTTCCCCTTAAGTGCACTACGGGCGAACTACAATGCTCAGAAGAGAAGGAGTAATATTTGGCTTTTTGAGAGCAAATTTTGCTAGGGGGGCATGTCGCATTTAGGAAGCCCCTATGGTGCCAGAACAGCAAAATAACCCCACATGGCATACCATTTTGGAAAAGAGACCCCTTGAGGAACGCAACAAGGAATTAAGTGAGCCTTTATACCCCACAGGGGTTTCACGACTTTTCCATATGTAAAATTTTTTTATTTTATTTTTACTAAAATGTGTGTTTCCCCCCAAAGTTCACATTTTTGCAAGGGTTAATAGCAGAAAATATCCCTCAAAATTTGTAACCCCATCTCTTCTGAGTATGGAGGTACCCCATAAGTGGACGTCAAGTGCACTGCAGGAGTGCCACAATGCTCAGAAGAGAAGGAGTCACATTTGCTAACTTTGCTGAAATGGGGGGGACATGTCGCATTTGGGAAGCCCCTATGGTGCCAGGACAGCAAAAAAAAACACATGGCATCACATTTTGGAAACTAGACCCCTTGAGGAACGTAATAAGGGGTAAAGTAAGTCTTAATACCCCACAGGGGTTTCACGACTTTTGCATATGTAAAATAAAAAAATAAAAATTTCACTAAAATGTGGGTTTTCCCCCAAATTTTACATTTTTACAAGGGTTAATAGCAGAAAAGACACCCCAAAATTTGTAAATACATTTCTTTGGAGTAAGGACATACCTTAATTTTTTATGATTTTCGCTCCGCGGGTGCACACCATGTCTTGGAGTGGGAAGTCAGTCAGGGGCCTTGAGCTTATTATAGCAGCCAGGATGTGGGATCCCCCCTCAAGGAGCATTAAAGGGGGGGAGCACTGAGCCCTAAAATAGGGGAACAATATGGTGGACAACGGGCCGTAACTGGGGTAGACAGGTGGGGTACAGAGGCCCGTAATATGGGGTACAGTGGGCCAGAAAACTATAAATCATAAAATAATAAAACAGGATATGTTCCCAGAATGATGACCCAGAGCATAGCCAAAACTAAAAAAAAGATGCCTGCCCCAAACCCTATGCTCTGAGTCATCATTCTGGGAATGTGATGTGTGTGGCCGTCCCTAACCTGTTGCCTGAAATGCGCACCCCGCTCAGGTGGAGAGAGAGCGCTGCGCATTTGAGGCAACATAAAAAGTCCTCGATGATAGTGACTCAGTGACCTATGACCCATTTTTGAAAAAATACCCCCAGAGGTCTTATCAGGTTTTTTTTTTTTTCAGTTTTTTTGGGGCAATTTAGTGATTTATGGGGGTTATATTTTGGAATGTACTCTGGACTTGGTACATTGGTCAAATTATGGAAAATTCAAATGAAAAGGGAAAATTTAGGGCTCCATGGAAGTGTGATACTCCCTGAAGCAGCCTATGCAGAGGCCCGGATTATCTGGGCAAGTGTCACATTGGTACCTGGTGTCCCTCCGAATCCCCCTCCTGTAACACACTCTGCATTTTTTCTGGGATCGCCCCTTCTTTCCACTGTGGGGGATCTCACCTTGGAAAGTGTTGGCATGGGACGATCCTGGCGCCTATAACTCCAGACCCTTGGGAAGTCCCGCCTGCTCTTTCCCGGTCAGCAAAGATCAGGAACCTTAGGACTTCTTCTTGGTACTGGAGGAATGTCCCTGTGTTGCCAGCGTACTGGGATAGTACAAAAGCGTTGTACATGGCAACCTGAACCAAGTAGACCGCAACTTTTTTGTACCATGCCCGTGTTTTCCGCATGGCGTTATATGGCTTGAGGACTTGATCAGAGAGATCAACTTCCCTCATATACCGATTGTAGTCCAGAATACAATCGGGCTTGAGGACCGTTCCCGCGGTACCTCGCACAGGGACAGGGGTGCTGCCATTCCCATGAATAGTGGTGAGTATAAGGACATCCCTCTTATCCTTATACCTGACCAACAACAGGTTATCATGAGTCAGGGCACGGGACTCACCATTGGGGATAGGCGTCTTAACAAAATTTAGAGGGAGGCCTCTCTGATTCTTCCGCACGGTCCCACAAGCGGACGTGGATCTGGCGGAAAGGGATTTGAACAGAGGGATGCTGGTATAAAAGTTGTCCACGTATACGTGGAAACCCTTATCCAGCAATGGGTGCATAAGGTCCCAAACGATTTTCCCGCTAACACCCAGAGTGGGGGAACAATCTGGTGGTTCAATACGGGAATCTCGTCCCTCATATACTCTAAACCTGCAAGTGTTCCCGGAGGTACTCTCGCAGAGTTTTTAGGGATTCACGCCATACCGCGCCCGTTTTGAGGGAATATACTGGCGGAAGATCAGTCTCCCCTTAAAACTGATGAGAGACTCATCTACCGTGAGGTCCCTGAGCGGTACGTAGGCCTCCAAAAATTTGGCCCCAAAGTGATCGATGACTGGCCTCACTTTGTAAAGCCGGTAATGGGTGGGATCACCTCGGGTCGGACATGCCGCATTATCTGCATAATGCAGGCATTTCCGAATCGCCTCGTACCGCTTCCGTGTCATCGCCATACTGAAAAGCGGGGTCTGGTATAGGAAGTCCCCGCTCCAGTAATGATGGACACTTGGTTTTTTGTCCAGGCCCATATGCAGCGTGAGGCCCCAAAATGTCCTCATTTCCGCTGCATCAATCGCGCGCCATTCATTGGACCTGGCCAAAAAGGAATCGGGGTTGTGGGCAAAGAACTGCTGGGCGTACAAGTTCGTTTGCTCCACCATTAGATTGACCAGGCTGTCACTGAAAAAAAACTTTAAAAAGTCCAGATCAGTGAACCCAGCCGTGTCAATCCGGATTCCTGAGTCGCCAACATACTCAGGAATCCGTGGCTGATAATCCTCTGGGGGGCTCCAGACAGGGTCAGCGGAAGGGGGCTCCGCTGCACTTGTCTGGGGGGCCGGACTCCTATTACGAGCGGCATTGCCACTCGTACTAGTGTCGGCCACTGGGTCACTCTCATGGGGGGTGCGTGGCCTCGCCTGGTGGCATCTCCGCCGCCGTACAGGGGACTCATCGTCACTACTAGATGATGAGGAGGGCGATGAAGAACACAAAAAAGTTGGATCTTCATCGTCCTCACTGGCAGATTCGGAGTCGGAGGCTAAAAAACCGTAAGCCTCCGCTACCGAAAATGCCCGGCGGGCCATCGCCTTTTTTCTACGTTGGTGGGAGGGGGGGGGGTCAGTGGCGGGGGGGAGGGGGTGTGTGCAGGGGTGGGGCGGGGAAGTATGTACTGTGTGGTGCTTGGTGTAAAAAGTGTAATAACAGTAATATAAAAAAAAAGCTGTGGCCAAAAAAAAAAAATGGGGTGGCGCACGCAGCTCCCTGAACCCCTAATAGGACCCGGGGTAAGGGATCAGACCCTAATAGGACCCTGGGGGACCTATTAGGGGGTCAGGGGGGGGATTTTTTAAATAAAAAAAAAAAGCTGCGGCCAAACTAAAAAAGGGGGTGGCACACGCAGCTCCCTGAACCCCTAATAGGACCCGGGGTCAGGGATCAGACCCTAATAGGACCCTTGGGGACCTATTAGGGGGTCAGGGGGGGGGGTACTTTTTTACTTTTTTTCAACTTTTATTACACTGTGTTACTTATTTGCTCCTACCTGTCCCTGCACTCAGCTTTCCCTATTCTACAGCTCCTGAGGGGCTCCGGAGCTCTGAGGGGGGATCAACGGTCCTCTTCCTGCTGCTGCACCAGCTGACTGAATGAAAACAGTGGGTCCAGCAGCGGGAAGGGACCGTTAACCCCTCCTCTGCTGCTCTGCTATTGGCCGGACGATCGCCGGCCAATAGCAGCGTTGCTGGGGCGGTGACAGTATTGTCACCGCTCCCCAGCAACTGCAGATGATTGGCGGTGTAATTGTACACCGCCGATCACCATTTATTTCCAGGTCATCGGGTCACAAGTGACCCGAATGACCCGAATCGCCGAAGATCGCTTGCGTGATTTTGCAAGCGATCTCCGGCGATCGCCGACATGCGGGGGCCCTGGGACCCCCCTCGGTATTTGCACGGCATGCCTGCTGAAGGATATCAGCAGACATGCCGTTCCGATCTCTGCCCGGCGCACGGCAGGGATCGGAAAACGCCAGGACGTACGGGGACGTCCTGGGTCCTTAAAGTCCAGGGTGCGGGGACGTCCCCGTACGTCCTGGGTCCTTAAGAGGTTAAACAAAAACCCAGACCCTCACAAATGGGGGTAGTTAAGGGTTAAACTAACTATCCTATATTTTAAGTGGACATAAGTGGAAGTAACATGTGACCAAGTATTTTTGAAATATCTCCAGCCGTTTGGAAGTTATGCAGTAACATATATTTCCCATAGACTTGTATGGGACTTCAACCCCTTAAGGACCAGGCCATTTTACACCTTAGGACCAGAGTGTTTTTTGCACATCTGACCACTGTCACTTTAAACATTAATAACTCTGGAATGCTTTTAGTTATCATTCGTGACATATTCTACTTTATCTTAGTGGTAAAATTTTGTGGTAACTTGCATCCTTTCTTGGTGAAAAATCCCAAAATTTGATGAAAAATTAGAAAAAAAATTATTTTTCTAACTTTGAAGCTCTCTGCTTGTAAGCAAAATGGATATTCAAAATAATTTTTTTTTATTCACATTTCCAATATGTCTACTTTATGTTTGAATCATAAAATTGACCTGTTTTTACTTTTGGAAGACATCAGAGGGCTTCAAAGTTCAGCAGCAATTTTCCAATTTTTCACAAAATTTTCAAACTCACTATTTTTCAGGGACCAGTTCAGGTTTGAAGTGGATTTGAAGGGTCTTCATATTAGAAATACCCCACAAATGACCCCATTATAAAAACTGGACCCCCAAAAGTATTCAAAATGACATTTAGTAAGTGTTTTAACCCTTTAGGTGTTTCACAGGAATAGCAGCAAAGTGAAGGAGAAAATTCACAATCTTAATTTTTTACACTTGCATGTTATTGTAAACAAAAAATTTTAATTTTTATAAGGGGTAAAAGGAGAAAATGTATACTTATATTTGTAGCCCAATTTCTCTCGAGTAAGGACGTACCTCATATGTCTATGTTAATTGTTCGGCGGGCACAGTAGAGGGCTCAGAAGTGAAGGTGCGACAAGGGGATTTTGGAGAGTACGTTTTTCAGAAATGGTTTTTGGGGGGCATGTTGCATTTAGGAGGCCCCTATGGTGCCAGAACAGCAAAAAAAAAACATGGAATACCATTTTGGAAACTAGACCCCTTGTGGAACGTAACAAGGAATAAAGTGAGCCTTAACACCCCACAGGTGTTTCACGACTTTTGCATATGTAAAAAATAAATATTTTTTTTCACTAAAATGTGTGTTTCCCCCCAAATTTCACATTTTTTCAAGGGTTAACAGCAGAAAATACCCCCCAAAATTTGTAACCCCATCTCTTCTGAGTATGGAGGTACCTCATAAGTTGGCCTGAAGTGCACTACGGGCAAACTACAATGCTCAGAAGAGAAGGAGTGATATTTGGCTTTTTGAGAGCAAATTTTGCTCGGGGGGCATGTCGCATTTAGGAAGCCCCTATTGTGCCAGAACAGCAAAAAAAAAAACACATGGCATGCCATTTTGGAAACTAGACCCCTTGAGGAACGTAATAAGGAATAAAGTGAGCCTTAATACCCCACAGGGGTTTCACGACTTTTGCATATGTAAAAAAACATTTTTTTTTCACTAAAATGTGTGTTTCCCCCCAAATTTCACATTTTTGCAAGGGTTAATAGCAGAAAATACCCCCAAAATTTGTAACCCCATTTCTTCTGAGTATGGAGGTACCCCATAAGTTGTCCTGAAGTGCACTACGGGTGAACTACAATGCTCAGAAGAGGAGGAGCACCATTGAGCTTTTGGAAAGAGAATTCGTTTGGAATGGTAGTCAGGGGCCATGTGCATTTACAAAGCCCCCCGTGGTGCTAGAACAGTGGACCCCCCCACATGTGACCCTATTTTGGAAACTACACCCCTCACAGAATTTAATAAGTGGTGCAGTGAGCATTTACACCCCACTGGTGTTTGACAGATCTTTGGAACAGTGGGCAGTGCAAATGGAAAATAAAATTTTTCATTTTCACGGATCACTGTTCCAAAAATCTGTCAGACACCTGTGGGGCGTAAATGCTCACTGTACCCCTTATTACATTACATTAGGGGTGTAGTTTCCAAAATGGGGTCATATGTGGGGGGTCCATTGTTCTGGTACCATGGGGGCTTTGTAAACACAAGTGGCCTTCAATTCCGGACAAATGGCGCTCCTTCTCTTCTGAGCATTGTAGTGCACCCATAGAGCACTTTACATCCACATATGGGGTATGTTCTTACTCAGAAGAAATGGGGTTACAAATTTTGGAGGGCTTTTTTTTCCCCTTGTGAAAATGAAAAATTTAGGGTGACACCAGCATTTTAGTGAAAAAAAATTTTTTTTTTCATTTTCCCATCCAACTTTAATGAAAATTTGTCAAACACCTGTGGGGTGTTCAGGCTCACTATACCCCTTGTTATGTTCCGTGAGGGGTGTCGTTTCCAAAATGGGGTAACATGTGGGTATTTATTTTTTTGGGTTTATGTCAGAACCGCTGTAAAATCAGCCACCCCTGTGCAAATCACCAATTTAGGCCACAAATGTACATGGTGCGCTCTCACTCCTGAGCCTTGTTGTGTGTCCGCAGAACATTTTACGCCCACATATGGGGTATTTCCGTACTCAGGAGAAATTGCTTTACAAATTTTGGGGGTCTTTTTTTCCTTTTACCTCTCGTGAAAATAAAAAGTAAAGGACAACACCAGCATGTTAGTGTAAAAAAAAATGTAGATGGTGTAGACCCCAACTTTTCTTTTTCATAAGGGGTAAAAGGAAAAAAAGCCCCCAAAATTAGTAGTGCAATTTCTCCCGAGTACGGTGATACTCCATATGTGGCCCTAAACTGTTTCCTTGAAATGCGACAGGGCTCTGAAGTGAGAGAGTGCCATGAGCATTTGAGGACTAAATTAGAGATTGCACAGGGGTGGACATAGGGGTATTCTATGCCAGTGATTCCCAAACAGGGTGCCTCCAGCTGTTGCTAAACTCCCAGCATGCCTGGACAGTCAGTGGCTGTCCGGAAATGCTGTGAGTTGTTGCTTTGCAACAGCTGGAGGCTCCGTTTTGGAAACACTGCCGTACAATACGTTTTTTATTTTTATTGGGGGGACAGTGTAAGGGGGTGTTAATGTAGTGTTTTACCCTTTATTATGTGTTAGTGTAGTGTAGTGTAGTGTTTTTAGGGTACGTTCACACTGGCAGAGGTTTACAGTGAATTTACCGCTAGGAGTTTGCGCTGCGGCGAAAAAATTGCCGCAGCTCATACTTGAAGTAGTAAACTTACTGTAAACCCGCCAGTGTGAATGTACCCTGTACATTCACATGGGGGAGCAAACCTCCAGCTGTTTCAAAACTACAACTCCCAGCATGTACTGACAACCTTACAGGGTGTAGTGCAGGACCATGTCCTGTACTGGGACATCACACTATTATAGCACTTACGCCAGCTGGGAGTCGGGATTTAAAAAAGGGGTGCTGCTGCTATCGGGATTGGAAAATAAAAGGGGCTCGGCGCACAATAACTCGATCCCCGCCAGCGTTTTTCATGCTAGTAAATCATGTACAAGGGTCTCCAAACTATGTGTCTCCAGCGGGGGGCAAAACTACAACTCCCAGCATGCCCGGACAGCATTTGGCTGTCCAGGCAGGCTGGGAGTTGTAGTTTTGCCACCGCTGTAGACACATAGATTGCAGACAACTGTACTTGCTATAATATCATGAAGAATGCCGGTGGGGATCGGGTTTCTGGGAGCAAAGGGCGCTAGCCTAACTATTGGCTGGGGGGGGGGGTTTACAGTGGGCGATAATACAGGGGCTACAAAGCTCAGCCTATCAGGGCTGACTGTATAATGAAGGAATGAATATTTATTGGGGCGGATCGTCTAGCTGAAAGAGGAGAGTGTGGGGAGGGAGAAAATGACGTAAGCGAGTGCGTGCTGATGCTGCGGACCTCCCACTGAGTCCCAAGCCTGGGAATACCATATAACTAAAAATAAAGATATCTGGCGAACCGCTTTTTAATGAGGTAAGAAGCGTTTTAATCAGGATCACCCGCACTACAAGCCTACAGATTTCCTTTAACCGTGGCAACTTGCAGTTAAACGTATAGGTTTTTGCTCTTCAGTGTCTGGTTGCGTTGCACTCTACTGCTGTGTGTGAACCCAGCCTTAAATGGACACTGTCAGATCCCAAAAAAATGTATATATTGTTACTGATGAAAATTATAGACCTTTTGTAATATAGTTGTTTAAAAAACTAATTTTTTTTTTTTTTATCAACTGGTGCCAAAAAGTTAACAGATTTGTAAATTACTTCTATTAAAAAAAATCACAATCCTTCCAATACTTATCAGCTACTGTATAGTACAGAGGAAGTTGAGCTGTTCTTTTCAGTCTGATCACAGTGGTCTCACAGTCCGATCGGTCCTCTGCTGCTCCTAGCCAGCCATGCAGGCTGGAGCAGCAGAGCACCGATAACACTGATAAATGCTATGCTATGGCATAGCATTGAACAGTGTATGCAATCTTCAGATTGCATGGTATAGCCCTTATGGGGACTAAAAAAAAGAAAGTGTAAAAAAAAGTGAATGAACCTCTTCCCTAATAAAAGTTTGAATCACCTCCCTTTTCCCATTTTTTTAATTAAATAATGTAAGAAAGAATAAACAATCATATGTGGTACTGCTCCGTGTGTAAATATATTACTATATAAGGTTAGTTAAATTGCACAGTCGATGCGCACACCTAAAAAAAACACCAAAAAGTCCAAAACTGTGCATTTTTGATCACTTCATGTACCATAAAAAAAACTAATAAGAAACGATCAAGAAGTCCCATCAAAATAAAAATGGTACAAATAAAAACTACAGATCACGGCCCAAAAAAATTAGCCCTCACATATCCCCATATGCGAAAAAATAAAGTAAAATTAAATAAAGTAAAATTAAATAAAACCTACATTAATTGGGTATCCTTATAACCATATTGATCTACAGAATAAAGATAAGGTGTCCTTTTTACCAAAAATTTAACTGTGAAGAAACGGAAGCCCCCAAAATTTAGAAAAGTGCGTTTATTTTATTTTATTTTTTTTACAATTTTCCCACACAAATATATATTTTTGGGGTTTTGCCATAGATTTTGTTATTAAATGATTGATGTCACTACAAAGTACAGGTGAAGCAAAAAACATGCCCTCATATGGGTCTGTAGGTGAAAAATTGAAAGCGTTATGATTTTTAGAAGGGTAGGAGGAAAAAAACTAAAGTGCAAAAGCAAAAATTGGCCTGGTCCTTAAAGGTCAAAATGGGCTTAGTCCTTAAAGCGTGCCCATCAGAACCCCAAAATTTTTTTTTTTAAATATATCGCTCAGTACCTAATCCTGACCATGTACATCTAATTTCTATGTATCTTTTTTATTACACTTTTAATTTATCTCACTAGTCAGAATTCCTCTCAAAGGGAGGGGGCGTAGCCTCACTGTGCAGGTCTCCACCCCCTCCCTCAGTATGCTGTTTGCTCACTTCTCCCTTAGCATTAGCAAAGCTACAACTCCCAGCTTGTCCTCACTGACAGTAGCGGGACACAAGCTGACAGTGGGAGGATTTTTCCTCCAGCTGTGAGCCCTGCACTCACAGCTGTCAATCAAGGAAGTGTGTCCATGACATAGGTGATGATGCATGGGCACAGCATGACTAGTATGTGTCCAAGCAGGCAAGGGGGGGGGGGGGCAGTTGTTTGAATGGCTTTTTCAGTATGAAATACTGAAAATTTTCTAATGAAAGCAATTGCAAAACCTATTGGTTGTGCATGCTTTACAACATATCAAAAGTTTTTGTATCTGACAGAGCCCATTTAAAGGGGTACTTTGGTGGAAAACTTTTTTTTTTTTTTTAAATCAACTGGTGCCAGAAATTTAAACAGATTTGTAAATGACTTTTATTTAAAAAAAATCTTTATGCTACAGAGAAAATTATTTTCTTTTTGAATTTCTTTTTTGTCTTGTCCACAGTGCTCCCTGCTGAAACCTGATGCCCATATCATCCAGAGCAGGAGAAAATCCCCATTGCAAACCTATGTTGCTCTGGACAGTTCCTGATACGGACAGAGGTGTCAGCAGAGAGCACTGTGGACAAGACAAAAAATAAATTCTAAAAGAAAATAATTTCCTTTGTAGCATACAGCTGCTAAAAAGTACTGGAATGGCAAAGATTTTTTAATAGAAGTCGTTTACAAATCTGAGATAAATGGAAATATGTGTGCGGCTCACAACCTTGTATCCGAGGTTAAATTGTGGTTGACAAATCGGTCCCCACCGACTGAGCAAAACAAATTTAGAAACAAAATTTCAACCACCCCTCAAGGATACTGTCACGATGCCGGCTGGCAGGTAGTGGACCCTCTGTGCCAGAGAGGGATTGGCGTGGACCGTGCTAGTGGACCGGTTCTAAGCCACTACTGGTTTTCACCAGAGCCCGCCGCAAAGCGGGATGGTCTTGCTGCGGCGGTAGTGACCAGGTCGTATCCACTAGCAACGGCTCACCTCTCTGGCTGCTGAAGATAGGCGCGGTACAAGGGAGTAGGCAGAAGCAAGGTCGGACGTAGCAGAAGGTCGGGGCAGGCAGCAAGGATCGTAGTCAGGGGCAACGGCAGAAGGTCTGGAAACACAGGCAAGGAACACACAAGGAACGCTTTCACTGGCACTAAGGCAACAAGATCCGGCAAGGGAGTGCAAGGGAAGTGAGGTAATATAGGGAAGTGCACAGGTGAAAACCCTAATTGGAACCACTGCGCCAATCAGCGGCGCAGTGGCCCTTTAAATCGCAGAGACCCGGCGCGCGCGCGCCCTAGGGAGCGGGGCCGCGCGCGCCGGGACAGAACAGACGGGGAGCGAGTCAGGTAGGGGAGCCGGGGTGCGCATCGCGAGCGGGCGCTACCCGCATCGCGAATCGCATCCCGGCTGGCAGCAGGATCGCAGCGCCCCGGGTCAGAGGACGTGACCGGAGCGCTGCAGCGGAGGGAGTGAAGCGAGCGCTCCGGGGAGGAGCGGGGACCCGGAGCGCTCGGCGTAACAGTACCCCCCCCCTTGGGTCTCCCCCTCTTCTTGGAGCCTGAGAACCTGAGGAGCAGACTTTTGTCAAGGATGTTGTCCTCAGGTTCCCAGGATCTCTCTTCAGGACCACAACCCTCCCAGTCTACTAAAAAAAAATTTTTCCCTCTGACCTTTTTGGCAGCCAAAATTTCCTTGACCGAGAAGACGTCCGAGGAGCCGGAAACAGGAGTGGGAGGAACAGATTTGGGAGAAAAACGGTTGAGGATGAGTGGTTTGAGAAGAGAGACGTGAAAGGCATTAGGGATACGAAGAGAAGGAGGAAGAAGAAGTTTATAAGAGACAGGATTAATTTGACACAAAATTTTGAAAGGACCAAGATAGCGTGGTCCCAACTTGTAGCTAGGGACACGGAAGCGGACATATTTAGCGGAGAGCCATACCTTGTCTCCAGGGGAAAAAACGGGGGGAGCTCTTCTTTTCTTATCCGCGAACCTCTTCATGCGTGAAGAAGCCTGTAAGAGAGAATTTTGGGTCTCTCTCCATATAATGGAAAGGTCACGAGAAATTTCATCCACAGCGGGCAGACCAGAGGGCAAGGGGGTAGGGAGGGGGGGAAGAGGGTGACGGCCGTACACCACGAAAAATGGGGATTTGGAGGAAGATTCAGAGACCCTGAAGTTATACGAAAATTCGGCCCATGGAAGGAGATCTGCCCAGTCATCCTGGCGGGAGGAAACAAAATGTCGCAAATAATCACCCAGGATCTGGTTAATTCTTTCTACTTGTCCATTGGACTGGGGATGATATGCAGAGG
The DNA here is from genome assembly GCF_029499605.1 of Hyla sarda. Classification (NCBI taxonomy): domain Eukaryota; kingdom Metazoa; phylum Chordata; class Amphibia; order Anura; family Hylidae; genus Hyla; species Hyla sarda. The sequence goes on along the minus strand of NC_079190.1, from coordinate 216,059,635 downwards.
AAAAATTTAATTTAATCTTGAGTTGTTTACAGAGAGCCCTCCAGAATTTAGACACGAATTGGACCCCTCTATCCGAGACAATCTGCGTAGGCAACCCGTGAAGACGAAAAATGTGTACAAAAAATTGTTTAGCCAACTGAGGCGCAGAAGGAAGACCAGGAAGAGGGATGAAATGTGCCATTTTGGAGAATCGATCAACGACCACCCAAATAACGGTGTTGCCACGGGAAGGGGGTAAATCAGTAATAAAATCCATACCAATCAGAGACCAAGGCTGTTCGGGGACAGGCAGAGGATGAAGAAAACCAGCGGGCTTCTGGCGAGGAGTCTTATCCCGGGCACAGATAGTGCAGGCTCGCACAAAGTCCCCAACATCCGTCTCCAGAGTCGGCCACCAATAGAAGCGGGAGATGAGTTGCACAGATTTCTTGATGCCCGCATGACCTGCGAGATGGGAGGAGTGACCCCATTTGAGGATTCCGAGGCGTTGGCGTGGAGAAACAAAGGTCTTTCCTGGAGGAGTCTGCCTGATGGAGGCAGGAGAAGTGGAGATCAGGCAGTCAGGTGGAATGATGTGTTGCGGAGGGAGATCAACTTCTGAGGCATCCGAGGAACGAGAGAGAGCATCGGCCCTAATGTTCTTATCGGCAGGACGAAAGTGAATCTCAAAATTAAATCGGGCAAAGAACAGAGACCACCGGGCCTGGCGAGGATTCAGCCGTTGGGCCGACTGGAGGTAGGAGAGGTTCTTGTGGTCGGTGTAGATAATAACAGGAAATCTTGATCCCTCCAGCAGATGCCTCCATTCCTCAAGTGCTAATTTAATGGCTAGAAGCTCTCGATCCCCGATGGAGTAGTTCCTCTCCGCTGGAGAGAAGGTCCTAGAGAAAAAACCACAAGTGACAGCATGCCCGGAAGGATTTTTTTGTAGAAGAACAGCTCCAGCTCCTACTGAGGAGGCATCAACCTCCAATAGGAAGGGTTTGGAAGGGTCAGGTCTGGAGAGCACGGGAGCCGAAGAAAAGGCAGACTTGAGTCGTTTAAAGGAGTCTTCTGCTTGAGGAGGCCAGGACTTGGGATCAGCATTTTTCTTGGTTAAAGCCACGATAGGAGCCACAATGGTAGAAAAATGTGGAATAAATTGCCTGTAATAATTGGCGAACCCCAAAAAGCGTTGGATAGCACGGAGTCCGGAGGGGCGTGGCCAATTTAAGACGGCAGAGAGTTTGTCTGGATCCATCTGTAGTCCCTGGCCAGAGACCAAATATCCTAGAAAAGGAAGAGATTGGCATTCAAACAGACATTTCTCAATTTTGGCATAGAGTTGGTTGTCACGAAGTCTCTGAAGAACCATACGGACATGCTGGCGGTGTTCTTCTAGATTGGCAGAAAAAATTAGGATATCGTCCAGATATACCACAACACAGGAGTATAACAGATCACGAAAAATTTCATTGACAAAGTCTTGGAAGACGGCAGGGGCATTGCACAGTCCAAAGGGCATGACCAGATACTCAAAGTGTCCATCTCTGGTGTTAAATGCCGTTTTCCACTCGTCCCCCTCTCTGATGCGGATGAGGTTATAGGCGCCTCTTAAGTCCAATTTAGTGAAGATGTGGGCACCTTGGAGGCGATCAAAGAGTTCAGAGATGAGGGGTAAGGGGTAGCGGTTCTTAACCGTGATTTTATTAAGACCGCGGTAGTCAATGCAAGGACGTAGGGAGCCATCTTTTTTGGACACAAAGAAAAATCCGGCTCCGGCAGGAGAGGAGGATTTACGGATAAAGCCCTTTTTTAGATTCTCCTGGACGTATTCGGACATGGCAAGAGTCTCTGGGGCAGAGAGAGGATAAATTCTGCCCCGGGGTGGAGTAGTACCCGGGAGGAGGTCGATAGGGCAATCATAAGGCCTGTGAGGAGGTAGAGTCTCAGCTTGTTTTTTGCAGAAAACATCCGCGAAGTCCATATAGGCCTTAGGGAGACCGGTTACTGGAGGAACCACAGAGTTACGGCAAGGGTTACTGGGAACCGGTTTTAGACAGTTCTTGGAACAAGAGGACCCCCAACTCTTGATCTCCCCAGTGGACCAATCCAGGGTTGGGGAATGAAGTTGAAGCCAGGGAAGTCCAAGGAGAATCTCCGAGGTGCAATTGGGGAGGACCAAAAGTTCAATCCTCTCATGATGAGATCCGATGCTCATAAGAAGGGGCTCCGTGCGGAAACGTATGGTACAGTCCAATCTTTCATTATTTACACAATTGATGTAGAGGGGTCTGGCGAGACTGGTCACTGGGATGTTGAACCTGTTGACGAGAGAGGCCAAGATAAAATTTCCTGCAGATCCAGAGTCCAGGAAGGCCACTGTAGAGAAGGAGAAGGCAGAGGCAGACATCCGCACAGGCACAGTAAGACGTGGAGAAGCAGAGTAGACATCAAGGACTGTCTCACCTTTGTGCGGAGTCAGCGTACGTCTTTCCAGGCGGGGAGGACGGATAGGACAATCCCTCAGGAAGTGTTCGGTACTAGCACAGTACAGGCAGAGGTTCTCCATACGGCGTCGTGTCCTCTCTTGAGGTGTCAGGCGAGACCGGTCGACCTGCATAGCCTCCACGGCGGGAGGCACAGGAACAGATTGCAGGGGACCAGAGGAGAGAGGAGCCGAGGAGACGAAACGCCTCGTGCGAACAGAGTCCATATCTTGGCGGAGTTCCTGACGCCTTTCAGAAAAACGCATGTCAATGCGAGTGGCTAGGTGAATAAGTTCATGTAGATTAGCAGGAATTTCTCGTGCGGCCAGAACATCTTTAATGTTGCTGGATAGGCCTTTTTTGAAGGTCGCGCAGAGGGCCTCATTATTCCAGGACAATTCTGAAGCAAGTGTACGGAATTGTACGGCATACTCGCCAACGGAAGAATTACCCTGGACCAGGTTCAACAGGGCAGTCTCAGCAGAAGAGGCTCGGGCAGGTTCCTCAAAGACACTTCGGATTTCCGAGAAGAAGGAGTGTACAGAGGCAGTGACGGGGTCATTGCGGTCCCAGAGCGGTGTGGCCCATGACAGGGCTTTTCCGGACAGAAGACTGACTACGAAAGCCACCTTAGACCTTTCAGTGGGAAACAGGTCCGACATCATCTCCAGATGCAGGGAACATTGGGAAAGAAAGCCACGGCAAAACTTAGAGTCCCCATCAAATTTATCCGGCAAGGATAAGCGTATCCCAGGAGCGGCCACTCGCTGCGGAGGAGGTGCAGGAGCTGGCGGAGGAGATGACTGCTGAAGCTGTGGTAGCAACTGTTGTAGCATAACGGTCAGTTGAGACAGCTGTTGGCCTTGTTGCGCTATCTGTTGTGACTGCTGGGCGACCACCGTGGTGAGGTCAGCGACAACTGGCAGAGGAACTTCAGCGGGATCCATGGCCGGATCTACTGTCACGATGCCGGCTGGCAGGTAGTGGACCCTCTGTGCCAGAGAGGGATTGGCGTGGACCGTGCTAGTGGACCGGTTCTAAGCCACTACTGGTTTTCACCAGAGCCCGCCGCAAAGCGGGATGGTCTTGCTGCGGCGGTAGTGACCAGGTCGTATCCACTAGCAACGGCTCACCTCTCTGGCTGCTGAAGATAGGCGCGGTACAAGGGAGTAGGCAGAAGCAAGGTCGGACGTAGCAGAAGGTCGGGGCAGGCAGCAAGGATCGTAGTCAGGGGCAACGGCAGAAGGTCTGGAAACACAGGCAAGGAACACACAAGGAACGCTTTCACTGGCACTAAGGCAACAAGATCCGGCAAGGGAGTGCAAGGGAAGTGAGGTAATATAGGGAAGTGCACAGGTGAAAACCCTAATTGGAACCACTGCGCCAATCAGCGGCGCAGTGGCCCTTTAAATCGCAGAGACCCGGCGCGCGCGCGCCCTAGGGAGCGGGGCCGCGCGCGCCGGGACAGAACAGACGGGGAGCGAGTCAGGTAGGGGAGCCGGGGTGCGCATCGCGAGCGGGCGCTACCCGCATCGCGAATCGCATCCCGGCTGGCAGCAGGATCGCAGCGCCCCGGGTCAGAGGACGTGACCGGAGCGCTGCAGCGGAGGGAGTGAAGCGAGCGCTCCGGGGAGGAGCGGGGACCCGGAGCGCTCGGCGTAACAGATACCATCCTACTTACTGGGTGCACAGGGAAAAAATGGCTTGAAGACAGTTTGTTTGAACAATGCAAAAAATATTTATTAAAGTGTACCTGACGTCAACAAAAACTTTTGTTATAATGTAGATAATACCATTATATGTATATTTGTAATATATATTAATAAAAAATTGTGTATATTTTTGGGTGAAAAATGCTGTCCCTGCAGCTATTGCCTCTGTGTGTCTCTATGAGGAGTCCAAATACAGGAAGTGAGGGCGGGACAAGCAGGGATCTGTGCAGACTCCTGGATTGTCAATCATCCTGATGTATGAGCCAGTAGCATGTTATAGAGCCTCAGTGCACACTGTCCTGCTTGTCCTCAGTGCACAGATCCCTGCTTGTCCACCCTAACTTCCTGTATTTGGACTCCTCATAGAGACACACAGACAATAGCTGTAAGGACAAAAATATACAAATTTTTTAACCAATGTATATCACAAATATACATATAATGGTATTATCTACATTATATAAAAACATTTTGTTGACGATAGGTACACTTTAAAATACAATTAAAATAATTCAATTGAAAAACATTTGAACAGAGCAATATTGAATATATTGGATTACCATAGGGCCCTAATGGTATATATTCATAGTAATATAGGAGGCACTGCAGTTGTAAATAATGGCCGACTGTCCGGATTCTACTGTTAAACCGGCAATTTGTATATCTGGTTGTAAAGTCCTTCGTGTGGATTGGACTAAAAATGCCTGTAGTCTCTATGGAGATGAATAATGTTCACCGTGTCCGCTGGTCCCGTACTGCAACGGGCCGAAAATGATGGGAGTAGCAGTTCTACTTCACAAGCAGAGCTTTGATTTCGGCTTGGTTTGGGAGCGGAGATATAGCAGATGGCTCCCACGCCGGAGGTCCGTAGCTGCGGCGTGCGGCTGTTGTAGTATCGGAGCCTTGCTGGCTTACTCCGGTGGAAATGCTCGCGGTGGTAGCATGTCAGGCATGTAAGGTAGAATCAGAAGCAAGTGAGTGCTTTAGATGAATAGAAATCCCGGCTTGAGCAGCATATTTCCATCCTATTACCTGCAAACACTGTACTAACTGTAGTTTTCTCATCTGACATTGCAAATTTGGATAAAATCTTGGAGGACTGCCCCATGCCACTTGCTGTCACTGATAACATGAAACATATCACAAGCAACATTTACCACTTATCTACATTGCTGCATTACATTCTATTACGATTATGTCTAGACCAGTTTGAAATTCTCAATAATTCATACTATACAGTTGTTTTTTAATCTATGCAACTGCCCAACTGTGCTAAATCTAGAATAAAGCTTGTGATTGGGACTACTATTTGCCCCTTATTATTTACTATGTTATCATCTCCTACATGTTAACAAATGAAGAAAGTGTATGTAAAGAGCAGTTTTATTATTATCTGCTATAATGCTGTTCTTGCTATAAAAAGATGCTAATGACCTGGGTCACCAGCAAGAACTACTGTGCTGATGGATCACAACCTTCATGCTCTCAGCTAAGTTGCCTGAGGCTTATGCTATAAAGCTTATTAGGACAATATTATGTGATACTGGGCTGATGTGGCCCATTACTAGGACACTGCTAGGAGCTGATGACTAAACCCCAGTTGTCTTCTTAGTGCTCCAAATTTAAGTGATGCTGCTGTCTCTCAATTACAATTGCTGTGATATTTGGCTTCCAGGAACCTCATGGAATTGCATAGCTTTTAAGAAGACATGCGGTGTACTTGGGAAGTGGCTGCAACAGGATGAAACAAGCCGGAATTAGCTACTACTCACTGAGCAGCTTCACATACTGCTAATTAGTGACGAACAATTATAATGCATCCCTGCAAACACCCAGACACCGCTCAGTTATTGTGGAGTAAATCATCATTTACTTCATTTCTTTATGCTCAGAAACCAGTTTATTGTTGTTACATATTGCATTATGCTAGTTTGCAAACATTACATCACAAGATCAATTGGCAGAGTAACAATTTTATTGGCATGATGCAATTTACTTGGTATGCTGCTTCATTTATCTCACGAATAATGTGTTCTATACACAACAGGCTGTTGATGGGTTGAAATTTCCTCTACAATCTTACATGTTATGCGTGATATGTTTGTATAATTTCTTATTGGCCTGTTACACAGGGAAATTATCCTATGAATAATGATTATTACCAATGTACAAGACCCAGCGATCAGCCAGAAATGATCATCTTGTGTGTCAGCTGATCACTGGGATCGTGAGGCTCAATAACCATCATTTGCCAGTAGCACATCTCCCCATGTAGACAGGAGATGTGTTACTGACAATAATGGAAGTAAACAGCCGCACAAATGATCCGGGGAATGTTTGTGCAGCCTTTCACTTACAATAATTGGGCCATAAAAGGCTCCTTTGAATAAGTGTCAGTCGACTTGATTGGTGCTTATATCGGGCAGTGGTGGCAAACAAGCCTAAGAAATAGCATTGTATAAGGAAGTTAAGCCATTATTGTTGTCATTTTTGGAATTGAAGAGGCGTACAAGCTTTGAATCATACTGGTTTACATTTTAGCCAATTAACAAAAGTGATGTAACAAAGTGCTCTAGTTATCATCTCGCTTGCCCCCCCCCCCCCCCCCCAAGCATGTGCAATGTGCCTGATCAAAGCTCAACAAAACATAGAACCCAAATAATAGTTCTTTGAGCTCTAAAGAAAGTAATTATATACTTATTTCTAAAAGAGCATGCCCACACGATATACAAAGTAAAAATAAAAGAGCAAGAGAGCTTCTGGGATTGACAACTGGGTGCATGGAGTATGAACTTGCTTCATTTACTGATGATATGTTAATGTGTTTCATGACCACACATCTCAACAAATTATTAGTTACATTATAAGTATTCTCTGACCTCTACAACTCTTAATAGTGACAGCCATACTTTCTTCTTTTTTTTTTTTATCTTGCTTTGCTAACTGGCTTTTTTTCTGCATGTAAGAGGAGATCATGTAAAACATTAAAGGGGTTATCCAGGATTAGAAAAACAGCTGATTTTGTAAAAAAAAAATAAACAAAAACAAAACAAAAAAAACAGCAACACACATCCTTAGGTTGTGTGTGGTATTGCAGCTCAGTTCCATTGAAGTGAGTAGAGACAAATTGTAATACCTGATGGCAGGAGTGGTGCTGTTTTGGGAAGAAATTAGCTCTGCTTTTCTATTTCTGGATTTTTTTTTTTTATCTAAAAGAGATATAATATATGTTTTAGAAAATCTCTGTGGTTCATGCAACAAGCAGTATGATTTAGAGGAAAAGTGGTGTGCCTCCACTCGATCGGACATGGAATAAAATGCAACAAAATTACCCCAAATTGAGGAGATTGTCAAGCCAGCTAAAAGCTGAAACAGTTTGAGGAGTCTAAGGGTGCATTCACATGTACATATTTTCTGCTGCAGATTTGCCCTGGCAGATTTAACTGCCCATAGAAGTCAATGGGCAGCAAATCCGCAGCAGATCTGCAGCAAAAATTTGCATGTGTGAACGCACACTTAATATGTGACACCAAATTAGAGCATTAGGATCCCACAGGGCCCAATTAAAAAACTTGTGAGTGTGGGAGGTAATGAGGTGTTATGGGCAGGAGCAGAACATACAGCAGGTCCCACAAAATCTTGTGTAGTCCTGAAAACCTCTGAAATGTCACATGGTTCTGTCTTAAGGATTAATTTTCCTGTGTTTAGCTGGGGCATGAAGTGTTGCTTTGGTGACGTCCAAACCCATCAGGGGGCTCGGACAAACAGCCAATTACATCTAGTCTCAGTTCTGAGCTGCATATAACTACCCAGTCAGTTTGTTTCCTAAGTTTCTCATGTTCAGTCCTTCTAAACTAGCCTCTGGATCACTCCTTACTAGATCCCTACTGTGAACCTTTGACTCTTGGCTTTATTCTCCAGCTATCCCTCCATTATCAGTTTGTATACTACGAGCTCTCTTGGTTTTGAACAGGCATGTGACTAAACTTTATCTGTTTATTCCGTGTTTTGTATCTTGTGCTTTGCCTGTTAACCCCTTTTTTCCCTGACCTGCTTCCCTTATGTCTGTACAATGTTGTGTTTATTGTTTTGGATCTTGTTACGCCTCTGCACTTACACAGAACAGGGACCACCACCCAGTTGAGGTCTGCTGCATAGGGCGGATACTCAAGTAGGCAGAGAAAGTAGCTGTGGGTGAGCTTAGAGCTGCATTTGTTCCTGCTCATGACAGGAGAATTGTATATATATATATATATATATATATATATATATATTTTTTTTTTTTTTAATAAATCTTTATTATTTTCCATTATTCATAAAAAACATCCAAAAACGTCTAATGCATTACAGTTGTCATCCCACTTTCCCACCCCTTAGAGACATACAACATTCGATAGGGGAAAAAAATTTTATAAAAATGTATTTAAATGTTTCAGAATTTATATTCATAAATTTTTTCTCTCTCTCTTCCACATGTACCAGATCTTATTTAACCTTAGTTCTTGTTTCTTGTTACCCTTACGCAATAATATTTAAAATTTCATGATTTTTTCCACCAAATTAAGCCAATGTCCAAGACTTGAGACCCTAGAGGACATCCAAAACCGCATAATTAATAATTTATCACAGAAAAAAAGTTTTCTTAAGAGAGCCCCTTGTTCCATACTGCCTTCTTGAATACCCAATAACACCTTAAGGGTGGGAAAAGTCAATCTCCATCTGCAGTCTTATTTTAATTTCAACCAATATTTCCAGCCAAAATATAAAAATCTCTGAGCATGACCACATAATATGAACAAAATCTGCTCCCTCTACCCTACATCTGGGACACCTATCCTCTTTCCAGAGACCTATTTTCTTTACCTAACAGGAGTGAAATATAAGATATACTGGTACATGATGACTAAATTAAATAGATAATGGAACTGTGCTTCATATTAATGATGAGAGAAAAAATATATTTTAAAACGTATGCAATAAAAAACAATTTTTAATAAAAATGGCAATAGTAATAACAGCCTCCTTACACAGGGCCCTTTTGGGGAGGTAAATATAAACCATACAATAAGAAATACAATAAATGTATTAAAAAAAACGCTAAGTATGCATTGAGTTCCACTAGTCCGGCATCTGAAGGACTGGCAAAGTTCACAATCCATGATTGTATGTTAAAGTCTGCATAAATATATGGTAAATGTCCAAATTTGCACAACAGATCACCATTTATAGTTACCAGCTTATGATGGAAAAACAGTTCATAGAAGATCGTAGAAGATGCAGCTGTATGCTAGACGTCCGGGAGGTAGATGGTATGCAGAACCAAGGCTGTGTAGAAGCGCTGGCTTGCGCTACAGCGGCTGGTCTGCCTGCCTCCGAGCCGCTGGTCTCGGAGGTAGGTGGAATTACTCCGGAGATGGAAACAGGCTCGTGGAGGAAACCTCGCCGTCTGACGTCAGCCAGGTAAGAATGGAAGAGAGACCGGCAAGGTGGAATGCTGGATAAGGTGATTGGAGAACGGGCGGCTGTATAGTCGAGGATAGCGGTCCTTCAGGGATTGTGGAGTAATGCAATAAAGTTGCGGTATTATTGTGGTGGTTTTCTCTAGACGCATTTCAGGGTACTTAGTGTAATGACCCTTTCCTCTGTCCCCTACACGGCTCATCATCAGCCACAGAGCGATCCTCGCTCTGTGCAGCTGAAAAGCAGGGGTGCTGCAGGAGAGATTGCGGGGGTCCCCAGTAGCGGGATCCTCGATATCTAACATCTTATCTCCTATCCTTTTGATAGGGGATAAGATGTTTAGTTCCGGAGTACCCTTTTAAGTCATCAAATATGGTATGGTGTTTAATTGTTAAAAAAGCTGAATCTTTAGTGGACCTATGTGCACTTTGTATCTCAAAAAATCTAAACCTATCTGTTTCTCTTAGACCAAAATCCTCCTGTAATTCTTTAAAAGATTTCAAATTATTCTCCCTCATAATGTGCCCCATTTCCCCTATTCCCCTAGATTCCCAAAACACCAGATCGGGAACTGTCAAAAATTTATTCACCCTTGGGTTATGCCAAATCGTCGTAAATTCCATAACCCCTGTTATCTCTATTTTCTTCAGATATTTCCACCCCTTCATCAACATATTAGCATAGGTAAGCGAGGGTGACAGGGCACCCGATTCAAATAATGCTCCTAAATCCTCCTCTATATCCCTATTGATTACATTCGGTTTCTGCACCCACTCCCACTTTTTCTGTTTTATAGCAGTCAGTACTCGGGCAATGAAATATAGCCGAAAGGATGGCAGGGCGCATTTCCCTTCCTCGTTGGGGGCTACCAATTTCAAATATTTTAGTCTTGCTCTTTTCCTTTCCCACAAAAATGTATTCAATAATCTTTCAAGTCTGATAAACCAGTTATCTGCTATCCAGATAGGGGATGCATTTAAGAAAAACAAGACTTGGGTTAAAACAAGCATCTTTAATGCCGCCATCCTATCTGCCATATTCAATGGCAGTCTATTACAAATATTACATTTTTTCTCAAGTTTGTTTAACAAAGGTTTTAAATTCTCCTTCATATAATGTAAAGGGTTAACCGTTACTTTAATTCCCAAATACTCCAGGGAACCCTCTTCTCCAACCACTTGCATTCCCAGCCCTGATTGATCTAAACTATGACCTATGAGAAGTGCACACCTCCCGCCAAACTCTTGAAAAATGTGTTTCAACCTTGGAACAACTCTCACTGGATCCTGTGCATATCAAAGCAAATCATCGGCATATAGAACAATCTTGTCCTCCTCCCCCCTGCTCCAAAACCCCCTTAGGTCTACCATATACCTTAATATCACAGCCAGGGGTTCAAAATAGAGGGAGAAGAGAAGGGGGGGGGGGAGAAAGGACATCCCTGCCGGTTACCTCTAGATAGCTCAAAGGGCATCGTCAAATCTTTCCCCAGTAATAATTTAGCTGAAGGGTGAGAGTACAACAGTTTGTTCAAATCAATATACCCTAAACCAAACAAAAATTTCGTTAGCAAGACCCAGAGAAACCTCCACTCCACCCTGTTGAACGCCTTTGTGGCATCTAACAACAGAATGGAGCGGAGGTCCCTGGGCCGACCTGTATATTTATAAATGTTCGTTCAAGATTATCAAAAAGCCATCTTCAAGGCACAAAGCCTATCTGATCTATATGGACCAGCCTACTAACCACTATCTTCAATCTATTTGCCAAGATTTTCGCAAAGATCTTGACATCTCCATTTAGTAGAGATATTGGCCTGTAGCTATCCATCTTAAGAGGGTTCTTGTTCTTTTTAAAGGGGTACTCCGGCCCAGGACATCTTATCCCCTATCCAAAGGATAGGGGTAAGATGCCTCACTGCAGGTTTCCCCTTTAAAAAGAACAAGAACCCTCCCATAGACTTGCATAGCGGGGGTGGGGCGTGATGTCACACGGGGGCTGAGTCGTGACGTCACAATACTCCAGCCCTGTGGTTGGCAGTTTGTGAGCTGGCAGCGTGGCGTGCAGCTCAAAGAGGTGGGTGCCGAATTAGAGATTGTGGGGGTCCCCAGCGGCGGGACCCCCGCGGTCAGACATCTTATCCCTATCCTTTGGATAGGGGATGAGATGTCTTAGGGCCGGGGTACACCTTTAAGGATCAGAACCATCTGAGCTTCCACCATAGAAGACGGCAGCTTACCCTCCCGGGTGGCTTCTCTAAAAGTCTCGCACAATAAGGGCGCAAACACCTCCCTAAGCCTTTTATAAAGTTCAAATGATAATCCATCTGGCCTGACCGCAGAGCCAGAACGGGAAGATCTTATGACTTCTACAATTTCTCTAGTGCTATGGGTAGGTCCATGAATTCTCTTTCAGAATCTGTCAGCTTGGGCAGGTTAATTTGTTCCAGTAACTCCTCGATTTCTTTATCAGAAACCTGCAACTCTGAAGTATACAATTTTGAGAAAAGGGGGTCATTAATTACCTGTCCCTGTTGATTCATAATACTATTTAATAATGGTCTAGCCGCTTGAGCCTTTAATACTGTGGCAAGCAGCTCCGATGGATTCCCGTTCTCAGCAAATTGTCTCTGACCTAAAAAAAAAAAAAAAAAAACAATCTATTCTGCGTCTTTTCTACTTAATATCTTGCTAATTCCTACTGCACATTATTCAGTTGCATAAAATTTTCTTATTCTTCAAATTTTTATATTCCATTATCTGGGATTCCACCTTTCCCACCAAAGTTTCCCTTGCTCTAAAGCCCCTTTTTAAATGTATAATTTCCCTAAACAAAACCACTCACATTTAGGCTTTAAGAGTATCCCACACCACAATTGTACTTCCCGATCCCATATTCCTCCTCCAGAACTGAGATATATCTGCAGCCAGTCCCGTATCCCTATCCATTATGGTCAACCAGTGGGGGTTCAATCTAAAAATTCTATTACAAGGGGGCTTACTGTCAACTAGTTTAACTTCTAGTGATTGCATTACATGGTCAGATAATGAACGTGGTTTGTTTTTCATTTTAATGACCAACCTGCTACCAGGCAAATTGCTCATACACATATCAATTCTCGAGGCGGATTTATTCGCTCCATTAAAACAGGTAAATCCTTCCGATAACCCATACCTCTCTCTCCAGATGTCCAACCACTGTACCTCTGCAACAAATTTCGAAAGGTGTGTATTACCTGGGGTCCTGTAAGATACCCCAGCAGTTCTATCAAGTTCTATATTCATTACTGAGTAAAAGTCTCCCATAAGGAATAACGGTACCTCATATCTTGCCTCGATGAATTCCAGAAACGTAATTAGGACATCTAAGGAGAAAGAGGGCGGGGGGATGTAGATGTATGCAATAATAACAGGAGAAAAGGAGTCCAGTGTGGCAATTTCAAGCAGATGTGTGGTCTATTATAACTTGCACGCAGCACACAGGACAGGCATGGTGGTGATGCGTTTTGGCAGGTGGCACCCATTTGGTTTGAGTAAGGCCGGGTGCCACCGGCTGAAACGCGTCACCACCAAGCCTGTCCTGTGTGCAAGTTATATTAAACCGCACATCTGCTGGAAATTGCCGTGCTGGACTCTTTTCTCCTGTTTTGCATATTTTGTGTCAACGCTGGGTGAGCTGATCTTACCTTCTCGTGATGAAATAATAACGTCAACACATTCCAATATTCCTTGTATAAAAATATAGCTGCCAAATTGATCTATACACTTCCTATTCAATACAAACACAATTTGTTTATGAATAAACAATGAACCCCCCCTTGAATATGAGGAGTATACTGCATGCAGTTGTAAGCTGGCCCATTTTTTCTTCTGCGATTCAGTAGAATTGTATTTTATTAAATGCCACAATTTTGGGTGTACATATACTTTATCATACAGTTTTTTTTTTTGTTTACTGCAGCAGTGCCAAATATTTTTTAATGTTTCACTTATAGTGCCACAGATTTATCAATCTGCCACAGACAAAAACTGTCTGATTTGCCTATAACAAGCAATCACAGCTGAGCTTTCATTTTACCAGAAACATTTGAGAAATGAAAGCTGAACTGTGATTGTGATTGGTTGCCAATAGGCAAAACCACATCATGGGGTCCTTTCTTGAACCCCCATTTCATGACAAGGAACAGGATAAAAATGGATTAACAGAGGGGCACATATATCAGTATTGCAACTGGACAGGTTGCTGCAAGTTTGTCAAAAATCTTCACTTTAATTTGATTGTCATAAATATTTCATTACTCCTTTTTAGCCCTTCTCTTAATACTTTTAAAAACTATCAAGGTAACAGTAAAAAAATTAAGTAAAAAGAAAAAAACATTTTGCATGATTTGTATGCTGCTTTTCCTTTCCTGAAATGTAAGACATAATTCAGGCGAATGTTGCTTAGTAAAACACCCTACAGTGTACATTTCATATGTCATTTCTCAAAAGTACATTATAACACTCTTTTGGAACATTTCATTTGATAAATGTCCCTGGATTCTGACACCCAATTCAAATTCGCTTTTTGGAAAATGTGACACTTTTCTTGCAGGGCCTTTTCACATTTACTGTGGAACGACAAGTATTTCCCAAACATAGTACCCTTCACCTACAGTGGGGCAAAAAAGTATTTAGTCAGCCCCAATTGTGCAAGTTCTCCCACTAAAAAAGAGATGAGAGAGGCCTGTAATTTTCATCATAAGTATACCTCAACTATGAGAGACAGAATGAGAAAAAAAATCCATAAAATCACATTGTCTGATTTTTAAAGAATTTATTTTGAAATTATTGTTGAAAATAAGTATTTGGTCAATAACAAGTTAATCTCAATACTTTGTTATATACCCTTTGTTGGCAATGACAGAAGTCAAACTGTCAGGTCCAAGGCCTGATTATTAAAATCCTATATGTGGATTATAATAGTAACGGTGTGATGTATTATCCAAGCCATGGGTGAGAGGTCATTCAGACTGTGGGTTTGTGTATTGCATTTTATTGCGGGTCTGGCTGTTTGTTTGCATCTCCTTTGAAGTCAAAGGATCTTTTGAAGCAGCAGGAAGTCATGCACTCTGGTTCCATCATATAATCAACCAGATAAGAGGGCCAGGAACAGAGATGCCCCCCTGGTGGGATCAGAGGGGAGATGGGGGAATGGAGTCTCCCTCCAAAAAGGCAGATATATAATATTTAAACAATGCTAGACTCAGGTTGTTCAAGGCTGTGCCACAAGCTGACAAGACCATCCTAAGAACAGCTGGACTCTCACTCTCATGGACTGATACCATCATGCTGTAAGAACTTCATCTTTTGTTTTCTGAACTTGGCTTTCAAAACTCTTTTATATATTGTTGTACCTGTATGTCATTTGTTTCTGTATTTTTATATAGTCAGCACTGTGATACCTTTTATCAGATTAAATGTTTAATTAATCAGCTCTGGTCTTTGATCTCTAAATATATGTGCTCACCTTTCTGAAGGCAGCTCTGGTGGAAACACGTTTATCTAAGGGTTAATTTGGTGACTTGCGGGGACTAGTAGTGTATACCCAGAGGTCTGGTGGCCTTAACCCTTGCACCATCACACTCTCTCTAGCGTCTTAGTAGTACCGATGTGTGATCGTGACAACTGGTGGCAGTGTCGGGATATATTTAGAGATTTTTAGTGCTTGCTGGATTTTACCTGTAAGGAAATCTTAGCACTAAAAAGAAATTGCATACATATTCTTGTGTGTAAATTCCAAAGACAGAGCTCAGTGCTGGTTTAAAAGACATACAAAAAGAGTGCAAGACAGTTCTGTCCTCCCCATCTCCTGTTTTACCTCCTCTGTCTCATCTCGGAAATATGGATGCATATCGCAAGCAGTCCAAGCCTGCACTGGAGCTAATGTGCCAAGAAAAGGACATCCCTACTGCAGGAAAGAACAAGGACCAACTTATTGCTGATCTTGTGGAGTATGATGCCCGTGCAGAAGAGCTGAGTGACATGAGACAATGTCCTACAGCTGGAACTGCCATCCAAGGACTGATATCTCCTCGGGAACACAGCAACATTACTCCCTATCAGGACAGTACTCCCCATGAGGCCTTGGACTCTTATATGCGGACTGCCTTACAACACCTTGGGGATGTGGATGCTAATATGAAACTCCAATTGCTTCTCCAGTACCAAACTGCAGAGAAAGAGGCCCAGATACGAGCTGCAGAGAGAGAGGCACAGATAGGAGCTGCAGAGAGAGAGGCACAGATACAAGCTGCAGAGAGAGAGGCGGCAGAAAGAGAGGCCCAGTGGAGGCATGAACTGGAGGTTCTGAGGCTGAGAGGGGATGCCTCATCCGCACGCAGTGATGTGCAGGATGAAGGAGACCACAAACCTCGCTTGGAACATTACCCCATGTTGGAGAAAGATGGTGATCTGGATGTGTTACTAAGGGGATCTGAAAAGGTTTGCCGGCAGTTCCATCTACCTAAGGAACAGTGGGGACGATATCTAACCCCACGGCTGCGAGGGAAAGCTCTGGACGTGTTTGCTTCGCTTCCCTCTGAGAGTGACCAGGACTATGAGGCAATAAAATCTGCCCTGCTAAAAAGTTTTAATCTGACTCCAGAGGCTTATCGGAAAAAGTTTCGGACTTTGCAACAAAGTGCCACAGAAAGCTGCACTGAACATGCAGGTCAGCTAAGGACTGCATTCCGGCTATGGACTGGGGGCCTACAAGTCTCTACCTATGAGGTCCTGGAGGACTTCATGGTCCTGGATCAGTTTCTCCAAACTCGGAGCTTTGAAGCCAGAGAGTGGATTTTGGACCGCAAGCCCAAGACAGCAATGGAAGCAGCAGAACTAGGAGATGACTTTGCCAACAACCGGGCGCCAGCAGCAAAGCGTGGATCTGCTCAAGCTGGAGCAAGTACCTGGAGGGGAGCCACACAACCACAAAGCACCACCAGGTCAGCCGGGAAATTCTTGCCATCATTCCCAAAAGCAACAGGAGCCACATTGGGTCAGGGGGACACCCGCCGATGTTACAGATGCAACAATATTGGGCACCTGAGTGCCACTTGCCCCAACAAAAAGAATTCTCCACCAGTAGCTGGAGGACACACAGACGTTCTTCTGGTGTCCGGAGCGGTGGAGAAAAGAGCGGATAACCTGCAGAGTGTAACTGTGGGTGACCGGGTGACAGTGGGTTTGTGAGATTCTGAAACCCCCTTTACCTTGGTGCGGCCTGAAGTGGTGGATACAGAGGACATCATCCCTGGAAGAACCATGGCTTTAAAAGGAATTGGAGGTGTGCGTCCTGCTGTGCCCATGACCCGTGTGTACCTGGATTGGGGTACAGGCAAGGGTTTGCGGGAGGTGGGGGTCTCTGAGGACATCCCTGTTAATGTTCTGCTGGGGAATGATTTGGGTCGGATGCTCTGTCATTATGCTCCAGAGGACACTACCTGCACACCGGATGGGCTAGGAGAGAGCCCTGTTCATTCTGAGGTACTGTGCAAGACTTTGGGAGACACTGCGAGATGTGGTAACTGGGAGGGAGTGCAGGTGATTGATAATTGTTTACCTGTGACTGAACCAGTAATGTTTTCCAAAAGTGGAATGGGGTGTATTGTAAAATGTGGTGACAATGCATTGCCAATGCCAAAACCTAGTGGAGATGGGCTAGGGGGAGGGGTTGGTGTGCCCCTGGTGACATGTAAGGATGAGGGACCAGCAGTGAGTGATATGTCCCAATCCAGTGAGCCTAAGGAGGAGGAGGGAAGGCGTGATAGCCCTGTGTATGATGCCTGTAACATTGTTATGTCTGGAACTGAGGGAGAGGAATGTGGAGATGCTAGTTCACCTGGGGGAAATGTGCTCCCTGATGCCCAAAGATGGGGGGAGGGAAATGAGCATTTCCGGGAAGCTCTGCCCCTTCCCTTGAAAGGCTGAGACAACGTGCTGAACATACAGATGTTGAAAAAGATGGGCATCGGGTATATTGGGAAAATGATATCTTGTACTGGGAGTCCCTTTCCAAAGGCATGCTAGGGGCCCAGGAGAGAGAAAGGCAGCTAGTGGTTCCTAGGCAGTACAGGAAAGAGCTGCTGAGGTCGGCCCATGAGACCCCCCTGGCAGGACATTTGGGAGTGGCCTATGTGGTCATAGAGAAGGAATGTCTAGCTGTGGTCTGGGCTTTGCAAAAATTACAGCCATACCTGTATGGCAGGGATTTTACTGTCATAACTGATCACAACCCTCTACATTGGTTGGACAGAGTGTCCGGTAACAATGGCACCTTCAAACAAATGCTAAAAACATTTGTAGATTTACCCCATCTGTTATTTGCTGACAGGGAGGTACCCCAAGAGCCTACAGGTTTCTTGCCCTTTGAGTTATTATATGGTCACAAAGTGCGGGGACCCCGAGATTTAGTTAGGGAAGAATGGGAAGGGGGGCAACATGCCCCTAATACTTCTGTGGTGGAGTATGTTCTGAGATTCAGGGACAGGATGCAGGCATTGACTGGGCTGGTACAGGACAACCTCATAGCAGCACAGTCCAGGCAGAAGTACTGGTATGATCACAATGCAAGGGACCGGGTCTATGAAGTGGGACAGAAGGTAATGGTTCTGAATCCCATCAGGCATAAGTTGCAGGCTGCCTGGGAGGGTCCCTTCCCCATTTTGCAGCGCCTAGAACCCACGACATATGTAGTCGCCCTTGATGAGAAAGGTCAGAGGCAGAGACAGTACCACATTAATATGGCATACTATGACCCTGAGAAGGTGGTACTCAGTGTATGTAGTGCACCAGAGGAACGGCTGGGTAGTGACCCCCTACTAGACCTAGTGGAGGAAGCTAAGAGCCAGGGATACCTTCAGGATGTGGAGATCAATCCACAGCTCTCAGATGAAAGGAGGAGGCAGCTTAATCAGGTACTAGGCCCCTTCAGGGCCATCTTTGCCTGGGAATGCAGGGCCTGTGGTGTCAAGAAAAGAAATAGACGGGTAATGGAGACAGATCTATCAGCCTGGACAGGCAAGATCTCTCTGTCCCCATCTTAAGGGGGAGGTGTCAGGCCCAAGACGTGATTAATAAAATCCTATATGTGTATTATAATTGTAACTGTGTGATGTATTATCCAAGCCATGGGTGAGAGGTCATTCAGACTGTGGGTTTGTGTATTGCATTTTATTGGGGGTCTGGCTGTTTGTTTACATCTCCTTTGAAGTCAAAGGCTCTTTTGAAGCAGCAGGAAGTCATGTACTCTGGTCCCATCATATAATCAACCAGATAAGAGGGCCAGGGACAGAGATGCCCCCCTGGTGGGATCAGAGGGGAGATGGGGGAATGGAGTCTCCCTCCAAAAAGGCAGATATATAATATTTAAACAATGCTAGACTCAGGTTGTTCAAGGCTGTGGCACAAGCTGACAAGACCATCCTAAGAACAGATGGACTCTCACTCTCATGGACTGATACCATCATGCTGTAAGAACTTCATCTTTTGTTTTCTGAACTTGGCTTGCAAAACTCTTTTATATATTTTTGTACCTGTATGTCATTTGTTTCTGTATTTTTATATAGTCAGCACTGTGATACCTTTTATCAGATTAAATGTTTAATTAATAAGCTCTGGTCTTTGATCTCTAAATATATGAGCTCACCTTTCTGAAGGCAGCTCTGGTGGAAACACGTTTATCTAAGGGTTAATTTGGTGACTTGCGGGGACTAGTAGTGTATACCCAAAGGTCTGGTGGTCTTAACCCTTGCACCATCACACTCTCTCTAGCGTCTTAGCTGGACCAATAGGGTGTGATCGTGACACAAACGTTTTCTTTAAGTCTTCATAAGTTTTTCGCACACTGTTGCTGGTATATAGGCCTATTCCTCCATGCAGATCTCCTCTAGAGCAGTGAGGTTTTGGGGCTGTCGCTGGGCAACACAGACTTTCAACTCCCTCCAAAGGTTTCCTATGGGGTTGAGATCTGGAGTCTGGCTGGGCCCCTCCAGGACCTTGAAATGCTTCATACCAAGCCACTCCTTCGTTGCCTGGGTGATGTGTTTGGGATCATTGTCATGCTGAAAGACCCAGCCACGTTTCATCTTCAAATAGTAGGTAGAAGGAATCCTGGCACTCACTGGATATGCTAAATCCCAAATGTTTATTTATCCATATGCATGCAAGGCAATGCAAAGTAGCGACTCACAGGACGCGTTTCGGCCAAGTGGCCTTTGTCAACTGATCAGTTGATTCCTTCTACCTACTTTTTGCACCTCTGGTCCACGCGCACCACCACCTATACGAGTGCCGACTCCCTACTACTTCTATTGGATTACGTTTCATCTTCAATGCCCTTGCTGATGTAAGGAGGTTTTCACTTAAAATCTCACGATACATGGCCCCATTCATTCTTTCCTTTACACTGATCAGTCGTCCTGATCCCTTTGCTGAAAAACAGCCCGAAAGCATGATGTTTCCATCCCAATGCTTCACAGTCGGTATGGTGTTCTTTGGATGCAACTCAGCATTCTTTCTCCTCCAAACACGACGAGTTGAGTTTTTACCAAAAAGTTCTACTTTGGTTTCATCTGACCACATGACACTCTCCCAATACTCTTCTGGATCATCCAAATGTTCTCTAGCAAATTTCAGACAGGCCCAGACATGTGCTGGCTTAAGCAGGGGACACGTCTGGCACTGCATGATTTGAGTCCCTGGCGGCATAGTGTGTTACTGATGGTAGCCTTTGTTACTTTGGTCCCAGCTCTCTGCAGGTCATTCAATAGGTCCCCCCGTGTGGCTCTGGGATTTTTGCTCACCGCTGTTTTGATCATTTTGACACCAAGGGGTGAGATCTTCCGTGGAGCCTCAGATCGGGGGAGATTATCAGTGGTCTTCTATGTCTTCCTTTTTCTAATAAATGCTCCCACAGTTGATTTCTTCACACCAAGCTGCTTGCCTATTGCAGATTCAGTCTTCCCAGCCTGGTGCAGGTCTAAAATTTTGTTTCTGGTGTCCTTCGACAGCTCTTTGGTCTTAGCAATAATGGAGTTTGGAGTGTGACTGTTTGAGGTTGTGGACAGGTGTCTTTTATACTGATAAGTTCAAAAAGGTCCCATTAATACAGGTAATGGGTGGAGGACAGAGGAGACTCTTAAAGAAGAAGTTACAGGTCTGTAAGAGCCAGAAATCTTGCTTGTTTGTAGGTGACCAAATACTTATTTTCCACCATAATTTGCAAATAAAAAATAAAAAATCAGACAATGTGATTTTATGGATTTTTTTTCTCATTATGTCTCTCATAGTTGAGGTATACCTATGATGAAAATTACAGGCCTCTCTCATCTTTTTAAGTGGGAGAACTAGCACTATTGGTGGCTGACTAAATACTTTTTTGCCCCACTGTATGTGGGGCCTGCTGCTGTTTAAATGGGGCCCCCCACCAGCAGGCCCCCCTGTAGACATTGGTAGCAGCCCCCTCCTTGCAGACAGCTCACCTCTGACTGTCCTCTGTAGGGTGCTGCCCCTGCCTCGTTCTCCCGTCCGAATCATGGCGTCCTATAAAGGAGCATGTGACATATAAGTCACTCTGCTTCCTCCGTAACGTTACGCTGGGCACAGGGGAGGAGGTGGAGTGACGTGTATGTCACATGGTCCTCCATGGAACACTATGATGCGGACGGGAGGATGGGAGAGCGGGGCAGCGGAGGGGCAGCAGTTATCGGACATGGTATCAGGGGACATTAAACGAGTCCCCGATACCATGCAAATGGACAGTATTGGGACATCCCTAAAGAATACAATTCAAATTATACTGAACAAACCTCTTAATGATAACAGTATTTATTAAATTTTTTTAAAACATATAGGAAAAAAAAATATATATAAAATATATAAAAAACAATCCTCTAAAGCACTAGGGGTATGAAAAAAGAAAATGAGTGAATAAAATGTGGATCCAATTGTTTTAGTGAAAATAAAATTGTGTTTATTATGTAGAATAATATAGTATACAGCCAATCACCTGGCAGGGCCCTGGCAGGTGAAAGGCAATAAAATGTTAAAATATTATTAAAAAATAGCACAAAAATACAAAAGATAAATTAAATTAATATCCGCTGTAAAGATAAAAAGTCTCTTTTCAATGATCACAAGTCTTCTTGAGAAGAAATAGAATCCATCAATGCTGTATGCTAAAAATCACAAATATAGCGCGGATGCCGGGAGTGTCACAAGTATCATATAGTCTTGCAGAGACTCAATAGTAACACTTATCAGGGGTAAATCAATTATAAGTCCTGCAACAGTGTTGTGGTCTTGGATGCAGTAGCAAGTAAGCTGAATCGGTAGGTATAATTGTAGCGAATGTATCGCGGTGCACAGCACCACTCACCCTCCTCAACAGCCGCGATGGATGCAGTGCCTGTCTGTATTCCGGTCGGGGTGAGTGGCTCTCCGGGGGCTCCGAATGTCCTGGGCTGGCACGGAGAGGCGTCCGGCCTAACGGAGTAGTGTCCAGGAGTGGTTTCCAGGAGCTCTGCCGTCCGGGGCTGCGAATGAGTAACCGACAACAGGTGGGTGTCCCAATGATGCGCTAGCAGTGCGCGCATAATGGTGGTCCCGATACCGCAGGCATCCAGCAGTTGCAAGTTGGTAATTGATCGGATATATACCTAATGTCTTTGTGCTTTAGACAAGGTCAGACGCGTTTCAAAGCCACGGGCTTTTTCTTCAGTGACCAAAAAGAATGTCTGATAGGCAAGAAAGACCTGTATTTATATGGTCTCCATATGGTGATGTCATGATGGTTACCAAGCCTAGTAAAACATGGAAACTGGCTGATAGAAGTTCAGTATAAGATATGGGATGGATCCACATATATAGAGAGAAGAAAAGAAAAAGAAGGGAAGAAGAGAAAAGACATAATGGGGATATGTACAATCTGAATACAATCAATTAAATGTATGTGAAAATATAGGGGTATAACAATGTATATTAGGATGAATAAATGAATATAAATAATATAAATAATATGGACTTCGTAGGAGTGATAAGTAGTGTCCAATGTAAATATGTAGTGTGCTGGAAAAAAAAAGTATATGCAACGATCCTCAGTACAATAATATAGGCAAAGATTGATATAATATAATTAAGTGTTATGAAAATAATTATGATTTATAATAATTTATAAAAATTTGATAATTCATAAAAATATTACAAAATATCATATGATAAAAATAAATATAAATGCAAACATATATAGGGATATAAAACAGGACAGGGGAAATGAGGGAATCTATCAAAGACATCTGACTGCAGGATGTTCTTGGGGAGGCCCTCCCCAAGAATGATATTTATCATATGATATTTTTGTAATATTTTTATGAAAAAAGCGTGGCTTTGAAACGCGTCTGACCTTGTCTAAAGCACAAAGACATTAGGTATATATCCGCTCAATTACCAACTTGCAACTGCTGGATGCCTGCGGTATCGGGACCACCATTAGGCGCGCACTGCTAGCGCATCATTGGGACACGCACCTGTTGTCGGTTACTCATTCGCAGTCCCGGACGGCAGAGCTCCTGGAAACCACTCCTGGACACTACTCCGTTAGGCCGGATGCCTCTCCGTGCCAGCCCAGGACATTCGGAACCCCCGGAGAGCCACTCACCCCGACCGGAATACAGACAGGCACTGCATCCATCGCGGCTGTTGAGGAGGGTGAGTGGTGCTGTGCACCGCGATACATTCGCTACAATTATACCTACCGATTCAGCTTACTTGCTACTGCATCCAAGACCACAACACTGTTGCAGGACTTATAATTGATTTACCCCTGATAAGTGTTACTATTGAGTCTCTGCAAGACTATATGATACTTGTGACACTCCCGGCATCCGCGCTATATTTGTGATTTTTAGCATACAGCATTGATGGATTCTATTTCTTCTCAAGAAGACTTGTGATCATTGAAAAGAGACTTTTTATCTTTACAGCGGATATTAATTTAATTTATCTTTTGTATTTTTGTGCTATTTTTTATTAATATTTTAACATTTTATTGCCTTTCACCTGCCAGGGCCCTACCAGGTGATTGGCTGTATACTATATTATTCTACATAATAAACACAATTTTATTTTCACTAAAACAATTGGATCCACATTCTATTCACTCATTTTCTTTTTTCATACCCCTAGTGCTTTAGAGGACTGGTTTTTATATATTTTATATATATATTTTTTTCCTATATTAGATTAGGCCCCTTGGGTGGGGGTACCACCTTTAACCTCAAGCACTATACTCTCTCTCTATATCATAAGTGAGCTACACATTATTATCTTTTTTAAAACATAAACTTACAATGCACTGTTCTAAATTATTACGCACAGTAAGTTTCAAAACACTTTATAGGTTGTAAAGAACTGAAAATGGTCATTTTTGTGTTTACAGCATATTTACTGAAATCAAAAGCTATTTCGAGCATTTTTTTTAACATTTTAATAAGTCACGTTACATTTTAACATGGGACCCTTATTTGATAGCAGTTTCACAAGTCTTGCATCCTTTGAACTTGTGAGTTTTTCTGCTTGAATTTTTTTTTTTGCAAGATGTCAGAATAGCCTCCCAGAGCTGTTGTTTGGATGTAAACTGCCTCCCACCCTCATAGACCTTTTGCCTGAGAATGCTCCAAAGGTTTACAATAGGATTGAGGTCACGGGAGGGTGGAGGCCACACCATGACTTTCTCTTCTTTTATCCCCAAAGCAGCCATTGATGCAGATTCTTTGAAGCATGAGATGGTGCATTGTAATACATGAAGATGATTTTATTACGGAAAGCATAGTTCTTCCTTCTGTACCAGGGAAGACAGTGGTCAGCCAGAAACTCCACATACTTTGCAGAGGTCATCTTTACACCTTTGGAGACCTTAAAAGGGGGCGACCAGCTCTCTTCCCATGATTCCGGCCCAAAACATGACTCCACCACCGCCTTCCTGACATCGCAGCCTTGTTGGAACAGGGTGGCCGTTCACCAACTATCCACTACTCCATCCATCTGGACCATCCAGGGTTGCACAGCACTCATCAGTGAACAGGACTGTTTGAAAATTTGTCTTCATCTATTTTTCTGCCCAATGCAGCTGTTTCTGCATGTGAGCATTGGTTAGTGGTGGCCGAATAGAAGGTTTATGCACAGTTGCAAGACTCTGGAGGACTCTACACCTTGATGTCCGTGGGACTTCAGAGGCACCAATTGCTGCATTGTAGTAGTTATCTTATGTTGTTATTTATTTACACTTTCAGAGAGGTGTCTCACCTCCTTCTATGTTCTTAATATATTTTGTTTTACTTTTTGTATCTGAAAATCTTTTCAATAAAAAGTATTGTTATAAAAAATATATACATATTTTTGCGGCTATGTAATGGTATTTTAGCAGCTGCTCTCTTAATCTGATGCATGGATCTGGCAGAAATCTTCCTCAATGTGCCTTTATCTGCACAAACCCATCTGTACTCTGAATTAGCAACAAATCTCTTAATAGTGCGATGATCACGCTTAAGTTTTCATGAAATATCTAATGTTTTCATACCTTGTCTAAGGCATTGAACTATTTGACTCTTTTCAGCAGCAGAGAGATCGTTTTTGTTCCCCATATTGCTTGAAAATGGTGCTCTGCTTAATAATGGGGAACACCCACCTTTAGTAGTTTTTTCATAAAATTGGGCTCACCTGGCAATCTAATTATCACAGGTGTCAGAGATTGTTTTCAGTGATCAAAAGAGCCCTGAGACACAATGCCATCCATGAGTTACACTGAAAAACTAAATATTTAATCTTTGTGACACTTAAATATCATTAGCATAATCATTTGGAACAGGGTGTAGAAAGGCTGAAATGTGCCATTTTTTTTCACCACAACGTGGAGTACCAATTTTCTATACTTGGATACATATCCGGCAAGAGATTGTAAGTCTAACTTAGGGAAGCAGAGCACCCTCCCTTTTGACCGAAAGTCCGAACATAGTGCCGTTATTTTTTGAGTTTTCATTGTTTTAAAATAAGAAAATGATGCTACATGCAAATAAAACCTCATGTAAACAAAGAAGAGGCTGCAATACTCTCTTCAAAAAAAACAAATAGCCTATATTATACAAAAATGTTATTAAAAGGAGGATCTGTTGCTAGATCTTCCACTTTGTTTAAATGCACCATATAGCACGCACATCTTTACCATACCTCCTGGTATATCACTTCTTTACTCTTTTGCAATTGCCCTGTTGTTAAATGCTCTTAATACATTTATATAATGTAGTTTGCATGTGTTAAACTATGTTAAGATAGGGTAAAGGGGTACTCCGGTGGAAAACGTTTAGTTTTTTATTCATCTGGTGCCAGAAAGTTAAACAGATTTGTAAATTACTTCTATTAAAAAATCTTAATCCTTCCAGTACTTGTAAGCTGCTGAATACTACAGAGGAAATTCTTTTCTTTTGGAACACAGTGCTCTCTGCTGACATCTCTGTCCATTTTAGGAACTGTCCAGAGCAGCATATGTTTGCTATGGGGATTTTGTCCTACTCTGGACAGTTCTTAAAATGTCAGCAGAGAGCACTGTTCTCGTGATGTCAACATAGAGCTCTGTGTTCCAAAAGGAAAATAATTTCCTCTGTAGTATTCAGCAGCTAATAAATACTGGAAAGATTAAGATTTTTTAATAGAAGTAATTTACAAATTTGTTTAACCTTCTGGCACCAGTTGATTTAAAAAACAAACAAACGTTTCCTACCTGAGTACCCCTTTAACTACTTCCACACCGGGCTTGTTAATCCCCTTCCTGCCGAGACATATATATAAATTTTTTTTTAATACATACAGATTTGAAAACTATGCAGCGTCTTCTCATTTGGCTATTCAAATAATTTCTGCACCTTTTTTTTTCTGAACTTTATTTTTATGTCACTATTATCTTAGCATATTGTTATTTCTTTTGAAGATGCCCTGGACATTTCTGTTCACCGCAGGTAACCGGGCGGTGAACGGAACAGGATGCCTGCTGAAATCATTCAGCAGGCACCCCGTGCAAACCCCTGGGGGGTCCTGAGACCGGCGATTCCGGATTCAATTCAGACCGGCGATTCCGGGTCAATCGGGTCCCCAGTGACCCGGAAAAAAAGGGTGATAGGTGCCACCTCACGATCGGCCTGATTCGAATTAGGAATCCTGCTGGGGGTGTCACTAACGGCACCCGCTCCTCCCCTATCGTGGAGGGCGAGAGCGGGGAGTGGACACTGGCAGCTGGGGCCAGGACCAGCATCAGCGATGAGAATCCGGAGGGAGCGCAGCAGCAGGAGGTAAGGCTGTGACTTCTGCTGTTTCTTAGGAGCAACTCCCAGCATGCACAAGAGGGCATGATGGGAGTTGTTGTTATGCAACAGCAGAAGGCACACCACAACTCCCAGCATGCCCTTTGGCTGTGTGCATTTTGGGAGTTGTAGTTAAGCAACAGCTGGAGGCACACATTTTCAGAGAAAAATGTGGGGGTGGGGGGCTCCACTATTCTGGCAGCATGGGGGCTTTGTAAACGCACATAGCCCTAGACATCAATTCCAACAAAATTCTCTCCAAAATCCCATTGTTGCTCCTTCCCTTCTAAACCCTCTAGTGCACCCACAGAGCACTTTCCATCCACATATGAGGTATTTCCTTACTCAAGAGAAATGGGGTTACAAATTTTAGGGGACATTTTCTCCTATTGCCCCTTGTGAAAATAAAAAATTTGGGGTAACACCAGCATTTCAGTGAAAAAAATTAAATTTTTAATTTTTATGTCCCATGTTTACGAAAGTTCATCAATGACCTGTAGGGTGTTAAGGCTCACTGTACGTTCCTTGAGGGGTGTAGTTTCCAAATAGTGTGCCATGTGTTTTTTGTTTTTTTTGCTGTTCTGGCACCATGGGGGCTTCCTAAATGCGACATGTCCCCAAAAACCATTTCAGTAAAATTTGCTTTCCAAAATCCCATGTCGCTCCTTTCCTTCTGAGCCCTGTAGCGTGCTCGCAGAGCACTGTACATCCACATGAAGTATTTCCTTACTTGAGAGAAATTGGGTTTCAAATTTTGGGGGGCTTTTTCTTCTTTTACCCCTTGTAAAAATGAAAAAAAAAATGGGGCTACTTTGGTGCTATTCCTGTGAAGCACCTAAAAGGGGTTAAACTTTCTGAATGTCATTTTGAATACTTTGAGGGGTGCAGTTTTCTAACATAAAGACCCTCAAATTCACTTCAAAACTGAACTGGTCCTTAAAAAATTCCGATTTAGAAATTTACATAAAAAATTGAAAAATTGCTACTAAACTTTGAAGCCCTCTGATGCCTTCAAAAAGTAAAAACATGTCAACTGTATGATGCAAACATAAAAAAGAGATATTGTATATGTGAATCAATATATAATTTATTTGGCATGTCTATTTTCCTTGCAAGCAGAGAGCTTCAAAGTTAGAAAAATAAAAAAAATTCAAATTTTTCATGAAATTGTGAAAGTATCGACAAAATCTACCACTAACATAAAGTAGAATATGTCATAGATAAACTATCGGAATCAAATTTATAAAAGTAAAAGCATCCCAGAGTTATTAATGCTTAAAGCAAAAAAAATGCTCTGGTCCATAAGTTCATAATGGGCTTGGTCCTTAAGGTTTATTACCAGAACCCAGCAGTAATCGACAGATAGCTCTCTGCTTTAGCACTACCACAATGTCCATGCATCAGCCATATACTGCAGGGCTATCTTTGAAGGAATACACAGATTTAAATTGCATCTGCCAGGATGTTTAAAGTCTATAGGCAGTTGACAAGTGGTTAAAGTTTTAATGTTCAATTTTTGGAAAAATGTGGTGGGTTCTGTAACACTGTGGGGCTTTCTTCTATAGGTGCTGTGGGCCACCAGGTTTTAATAGTTATATAAGCACTGTTACTGTTGACCAATCTTTTCCCTTAAAGGGTTATCCAACATTGTGACTTAAGTAATTAAGTGTTATACAGTAATTAACATGTTTACCAAGGATATGTGCTTGTGGTAAATGGCCGTGTCCTGTGCCCACCCATTGTAGTCTGAGGGAGGTCATGGAAACCGGAAGTAGCCACTTCCCCAAAACAAGCCAGTAGTGTGATACTGCTGGATTGTTTTGGGGAAGTGGCTACTTCCGGTTTCCATGACCTCCCTCAGACTACAATCCCTTTTGGGTGATAGGTGACATATTTTCCGCCTTGGATATCAGTCACCCCACCCATTGCAGCACTCCACGCTCCCTTTGATTGCATGACTTGCACAACATCACGTGACACACAAGCTGTGGCTCTCTGTAATGATAAATGCACGAATATGTGCACCAGTAACATAATCAGTGGGCTGGCTTCACACACAACAGAAAAGCAGCCAAGCCTCCTTTCAGGACCTGCCTTGTGATGTACTGTCTTGGGCCACACAGCAAGTTGGAAAACCGCTGAGACCCGCTACAAACTCCTGCATGGCACCCCAGCTCCCCCCAGGAAGGAAACGTGTCAACTCAAGCACAAAGCTTCAGCCGACATGCCCCCTGCATGTATCTCTATGAGAGAGCCGAAGATACAGCATTTGGGTATCTCCAGCTATCCCATAGAGATACATGGAAGGAGTGTGTTGGCCGCTGTGTTGGGAAGTCTATATATGCCTAGTTTTGGTGCTGTATATGAGCAGTGGTACAGGTAATGACAAGTGGCAGCCACAGGAAAGAGCATGTAAACTGCGTAAACTGAATGTACCACCTAGATTATTTTTTTTTTTAATAATCTGTTTTTATTTTCTCATAGTAGCTTTTTTATTATTATTTTATTCTACATTATTATAGGGGCTGCCATCTTGCCTGGCCTGAACTGTTTTTAACAGCATTTAGTGATATGCTTTACAGCAGGACCCATGGACATAGACAACAATGGACAGGACCTAACACCTATTCAGATAGATTGCAGACATTACTGTGAACTTTTCAAAGGTCATTCTATGGGTTTGCTGTGAATGGTGGTGGATTCAGTGTTCTCTCTTAACTGGTGTCACCTTTTACTATACTCCTGAGAAGACTAAATTTTGTGAGTTAATTTGTTTTCCCTTAGTCTCCTCAGCAGCACAATGTGGGGTGTCTCCGCCCCTGTGAGCCAATAGGACCTGGGATTTTTTATGAATTTAAATAAAAAGTAGGACCTTCCCTAAAGGCTATATAAACGCCCTTCTCACATAGGACAGTGAGTAAATTATAAAGTACAAATAAACTAATAAGGGAGGGAAGCTTGTGCTGCTGAGGAGACTAAGGGAAAACAAATGAACTTACTAAATTTAGTCTTCCCTAGCGTCCCTCAGCAGCACAATGTGGGGATTTAGCAAGAATAACCCCTAGGGAGGGCTCTCCTGCCTTGCAGAACTTAGAATAGTTTTAGCGAAAGTGGTTTCACTAGACAAAAAGGCATCTACAGAATTACGTTCTGCCCAAGAGGTAGAAATCGACCTTGTAGAGTGTGCCCTAGTGAACTCTGGTGCGGTCAAACCCTTGGAAGTGTAACATAGGTTTATGCATTCGCAAAGCCATCTACAAATGGAAGGTTTAGATGTCTTAGCACCTTTCTTTGACCCTTGGCGTAAGACAAGAAGGTTCTCAGATTTTCTGAAGGATTTAGATCTTTCTAGATAAATTCTTAAGCACCTTACCAGATCTAGGGTAGCAAGGTCCTTTTGAGAAGATCCAAACTCAGGAGAAAACTGTGAAAGAGAAATGACCTGATTATTATTTGCAAAAGAGGCAACTTTTGGTAAAAATGGGAGAAATCTCAAAAAGGACCTTTCCAAGTAAGAAAATGGTATAAAGTTTGACCGAAGCTAGAGCTTGGAGTTCACTAACCCTTTTAGCGGTAGTGACATCCAGTAATAGAACCACTTTAAGAGTGAGGAACCTAGGGGGCGTGTCCTGGCTGCCGTGACGGATGGTCGCTTAGTGTGAGGGCTCCGTTCTCCACCACCTGAGCAGCGACATATAACAGCATTTCTACCGCACAATCCAACCCTATTTGCTACCCTGCTGTTGCCTGAACCTGTGCCAGCCATGCCAGCACGGGGGCTCGTTGGCAGGTAAGATAAAGTGCGTTTTCTTTTATTTTGCAGCCTGGAAGGGATAACATGAAAAAAGTGTGCACCGGAGTACTCCTTTAAGCAGGATATGGTGACCATGATAGCGCCCACACAAGCATCTGTACTGGAGCTGGGAGAGTTGATCATTTAGAAAACAAAATGGAGGAGTTTTCTGAATCACACAATCTACTGATAGACTCCCACACTGAGCTAGAAGAAGAGGTAGCAACTCTCAGAGCAAAAGTGGCAGATTTAGAAGACAGGAGCCGCAATTAAGAACAACATTAAGTTAAGGGGGATTCCAGAGTCTGTTCAAGCAGCTGACATCCCCAATTATGTACGCTCCCTCATTAAAGCAGTCTTGCCCTCCTCCTCTGCACAAGACACTGAAATGGTTAGAGCACATATAGTCCCCCGTCCCAAGCTCCTGGACGAGTCTGTGCCGCGGGATGTTCTAGCGAGAATTCACTTCTTTACTGTCAAAGAGCGGCTTATGGAACATGCCCGCAAGAATGGTGGCTTACCCGCCCCTTACCACCACATCTCCATCTACACTGACTTGTCTGCAGCCACACTTCAAGCTCGCTGGGATCTTCTTCCTATCACGCAGGCCTTGCGTGCAGCCAACATCCCGTACAGATGGGGATTCCCCGTTAAGTTGCTCATTCGTCGGGGTTCGTCCACTCATATTGTCCGTTTTCTTCCTGAAGGTCGAGATCTCCTCACCTCTTGGAATATACAAGTGTCGCCCATGACCGAAAACTCCCGGAAATCTCCGCCAACTCGACTTACCAAAGACTGGTCCACTGCTTGAGGACTGTTGCCGTGATCTGCCTCCTCCTCAACTTGTTCAGGTTTGGTGGCGACCCATCCCCTTGGCCACAGGGTGAACTCTACTCCCCCGTACCAAGTTGGCTCAATGGCTCTGAGTCAGTTGAGTCCATATGTTTCTGTCATTTCTTTTTCTTGTTTTTGTTATTGTTTTTCCCTGACATGTCTCTCATGGTACATTTCAAGGTTCACTAAATCCATCTTACCCCAGAATATAGAGGGTGTGTGTGCTGGCTGGGGGGCACACACCCTTTCCCTAGTATTTGTTGTGATCAAAATCACAAAGCCATTATTAATGTGTATTGATGGTCATTAAATTGCTAAGCATTAATGCTAATGGTCTAAACGCCCCACAGAGAGGAGAGAGGCGCTATCCTCGAAATGTGACATCCTATGTATTCAGGAAACACACTTGCTCTCAAAAGATGCCCATAGAATAAAACATCCCCTATTCCCTCACGTGTTCCATTCCCACTTCAATACTAAATCAAAAGGCGTTTATATAGCCATACGCAACTCTGTGTCATTCACTTTGAAAGAATCTGTTATAGACGCTCACGGGAGGTATATTATTTTGTGATGTACTGTCAACTCCATCCCACTTACACTGGTCTCCCTGTACGCGCCCAACTCGGGTCAGCTGAGATTTATTAATGCTACCCTGAGAAGAGCTAATTTAGTTAAATGGGGATCGCTGCTTCTGTGTGGCGATTTTAATACTGTTATGGATGCGGAAATAGACACATCCTCCACCTCCAGACACCCATCCCTCTCCATCTCCTCATGTGTATGGGAGGCAGACCTATATGATACCTGGCGCCTGCAAAACCCCACAGGGCGGGACTATACCTTCCATTCCGGTGTTCACAATACATACTCTAGAATCGATATGTTTTTGGTGTACAGTTCACTTTTGCCGAACATTTTAGATTCTACCATTGCTATGATTAAATGGTCTAATCATGCAGCTATAACACTCACGTTTGCAGATGATGTCTCCTCACCTCGAGCCCACATGTGGCGTCTTAGCCCCTACTTGTTATCCCACCCTCTTTATCTAAAACTATAAGTTCAGACATAGAAGAGTTCTTTACAATAAACACACATTCGGTAACTAGCAACATCACCTTGTGAAATAGTCACAAAACGGTTATTATGGGACTCTGCATAAAATACGGTTCACAATTGAAAAAACAACAAGACTTACAGCTTAACAATCTGTTGACAAAGTTGAAAGCCGCTGAACTAGCCAATAAACGCCAGCCTTCTACTGCTTTAGCGGCACAGGTCTCCACCTTACGACAGGATCTCCGTTGCAGTTTACTAGCCTCCTATGAGAAGTCTCACAGGAAAATGAGAGCTGTATATTACTCACAGGACAATAAATCTGGGAAGCTTCTAGCCAACCAACTTAAGAAAAGACAGGTTCAATCTAAAATACAATACTTAATCCACCCCATCACAAAAGAAAAACTATACACTCCGGTAGATATAGCAAACGGTTTTCAATCATATTGAGGGACATTTATCAATGTTCGCTTATGTATTCTTTTTTTTAGTAATTTTTTCCTTACTTTTTTTTTGCTTATGTGCGACGTATTTATCAACTGGTTTCAGCCTGTTGATAATTTTCTTTCACGTAAGCAATTTTTCCTTTTTTACTTTAGTAGTAGCTTTTTCTGCTCCATGTTTGAGCTGGAGTAAATTTAGTCAATTTTTAACGCTGTTGCGACTTTTTTTTGCGCAGTTGCGACTTTCGCAGTTAATAAATACCTGACTACCCGTAGTCCATTTTAAAATTATTACTACATAGTAAATTTTAGGAAAACTTGCTTTTCTCGCTTTCCAGTCAAAATGTCGCACGAAAAATCGTGTAGTCGCAGTTGCGACAATTTTGCGACAATTATAGTAAAGAAAACCTGACTAAACCCGTTGATAAATGTCCATAATTATGCCCAGTTGTAAAACTTGAAGGACTCCCTACCAGATCTCCCGAACTCCAGGGAGTCCATATTGCACTACTTAAATGACCTGAACCTACCCACCCTCACTGACCCCCAATTGCAGAAGCTCAATGAGGAAATCTCTGTCAAAGAGGTCCAAGCAACGATTCGATCCCTTCCGTCGGGAAAAGCGCCAGGCCCTGATGGGTTTATTAGCAATTATTATAAACAATATTGCAATATCCTAATGCTCCCCATAAGCCACTTCTGTCGGGAAGCGATGTCCAAAGGGTCCCTGCCTCCCGAAAACCTACAAGCCCTTATAACCACCCTCCCCAAGACAGGCAAATCCACTGACTCCCCCCAAAACTACCGCCCCATATCGCTCTTAAATCAGGATATAAAGATTTACGCAAAAATTCTAGCCTCTCGTTTAGCATTAGTCCTCCCTTCCATAGTGTCACCAGACCAGGTAGGATTTGTTTCGGGCAGAAAGACCTCGGACAATACCAGACGCCTCATTAACATCTTCCACCACATTGAGACCTCCACTACGCCGGCTATAGTCCTGGCACTTGACGCAGAGAAGGCGTTTGACCGCCTACGGTGGTTATTCACCTTCTCAGTCATGGAGGTAAAGGGTTTCCAGGGGAGCATTCTAACAGCAATCCACTCTCTATATTCCCATCCCACTGCCAAAGTCCTGTCGAATGGGTCACTGTCTACTACCTTTGCCATTACCAACGGCTCTAGACAAGGATGCCCTCTCTCCCCTCTAATTTACATTTTATCCATGGAGCCTCTAGCGCAATCCATTAGGATCCACCCAGAGATCGAGGGGATTCAGATAGGGAAACATTCACATTCCATTTCAATATATGCAGACGATGTGATATTGACACTAACGAACCCAGAGAATTCTGTTAAAGCATTGATGGACACTATATCCACTTACAGCTCCTTACATCATATTACAAGCTCAACAGTACCAAAACCCAGGCTTTGCGCTCAATCTTTCCTCACAAAGAACCTCCGAACTCCGCTCCACTTATCAGATGGACTGGAGAGACTCAGGGATTCAATATCTGGGAGTCCAGCTCACTTACCCCCACTCTACCCTTTATAAATCCAACTACACCAAACTGCTGGAAAGTGTGACTTCCGAGACAGAGTTGCTCTTCCAAGCTATCATCTCCTGGGTGGGCAGGGTTTTGACCTTTAAAATGTTCTTCCTTCCCAAAATCTTATATATCTTTAGAACGGTCCCAATAAAAATCCCAAAACATTTTTTCACTCACATGCAACGAATTATATCAGGGTATCTATGGGCGGGTAGGAGGCCTAGACTATCTCAGACACTATTATCCAGGGACAAATTGGCAGGTGGACTGGGCTTCCCAGACATACAGGGCTACTACATATCAACGCTCATCTCCTCTATGAGAGGGTGGTGGGAGACAGATACGGCCCTCCCATGGACCTTGATAGAGAGCCTCTCGGCTTCACCCTTCCGACTGCACGACCTGATATATCTACCCTTGTGGAACCTCTCCCCTCCGCCTTTATCTAACCCCCTGGTCATTGCAACATATGAGGCGTGGAAGTCATACATACACCGGGCACACAAACCACTACAGGCCCGTAAAGAAGACATCCCGCTAACATTTATACAGGCATACATTCCAAACCTGAACTTACAGAATTGGTTAATAGCTGGGGTAACACTGACACGATACCTATTTGTGGACTCTGAAGTAATGGAGTTTGGGTCGATTTGTTCCAAATTCCACATCCTGACCAGAGATTTTTACAAATATCTCCAAATTAGGCACTTCCTCAACTCCCTATCACCTACCACACACAGTCACTGCTTCAACATTATCAAATTCCTCATACCTGACACAAAGGGACTGAAGCCGATCTACTCAGCTCTACTGGGAACTGATACGTGTCAACTATCCTATCCCTTAAGGCTTTGGGGTAGAGACCTAAATCGATCCATAACACCGGATATGTGGGGACACACATTTCACTGTATACATTGGGCTTTTCAGTGCTCCTCCTACCTTGAGAGCGCCTTTAAGACCATTTTACGATGGTATTATACCCCAATAAAACTAGCTAACCGGGTTCCTCAGATTTATGGTGGAGAATGTGCGGCCACAGGGGCACTCTCCCCCACATACTTTGGTCATGTCCACTTATACAACCCTTCTGGGTTGAATGCAAACGGCTCATTAACAAAGTCATAGATGGTGTCTTGGTTTGGTCCCTCGAGTCTGTCCTTTTGTTTCTGGACTTAGAGTTACTACCGTCACAGAATAGGGATCTTTACTGCTTAATATGCATCATAGCTAAAATGGCCATCACAAGTCATTGGAAATCCTGCACCATTCCATCCATAGATTCAGTTGTGAGTAGACTGAACACTTACATATTCTTATGAAAAAATGATAGCATTAGGCTCCGGCAAATATCAATCTTTCTCTCGCAGATGGCATGCATGGACATTCTCCACATATGACAGAGACATTTGATGGGAGACAACCTCCCGTTCCCGTAATGGACTCTTAAATTAGCCCATAATGTGAAGTAGAGGACCAATGACACATAGATAGTCCTAGACCACTAGAAGACGAATGGTAGATCTGGTACAGGTAAGACAGCCTACTTTTCCTCACTGATTTCGCCTTTACCCTGTGAACATTGCTTTCCCATACTGTACTTTGCACTTTGTGAACATTGTCAGGTGTTTCCTGTTTTGTTTAAGATAATGTAAATTTAGCGCTATGTTGGTGCTTGTTGTTTTATTCTTATTTGAAAAACTCCAATAAAAACTTATTGAAAGTAAGAGTGAGGAACATAAGTTCCACTTCCTCAGAGGGTTCAAAGGGTTGAACACAGAGTTGTTGCAAGACCAACGCCAGATCCCATGGAGCTACTGGTTTCACGGATCTAGGACAGATCCTAGTGATGGCTTTGATTAAAGACCTTATTACCGGCTCCTGAGAGAGTCATCTCTGTAGAGATGCAGATAAGGCTGCTAACTACCTTGATAGAGTTAGTGGATAGTCCTTTATCAAACCCATCTTGCAAAAATTCAAAACTTGATGGAATAGAAGGAGAAGAGTCAATATTCTTGGTAGTACACCATCTATATACGGTCCGAATACGGTCCGAAAACCCTCTGGCTTTCAGTAAGGACTTATGAACCTCCATGCAGTCATATTGAGTGTCTGAGGTTGTGGCAGAGCTGAGTGCCCTGAGACACCAGGTTCTGCCTGGCAGGAAGTCTCCAATAAATACCTCTGCTTATCTGAATGAGTTGGGAGAACCAGGATCTCTTGGGCCAAAATGGGATGATGGCGATCACTGAGGCCTGATCCTGTCTGATCGTCATCAATACCCTAAGTATCATGGATAAGTTGGTAGAAATCTGTAAGCCAGATTGAAATTCCAAGGAATTGTCATGGCCTCTATCCAATAGGGTCTGTCCGTCGGATACAGGGAGCAGAATCGGTCGAGTTTGCGATTGGCTCTTGTAGCCATAAGGTCTACTTCTGGAAGATCTCAAAGGTCGGTGAGCTGAAAGAATACTACCTGATTCAAAGCCCATTCTCCAGGTATCGTCAAGTCTCTGCTCAAGCGATCCGCAAGGACATTCTGAACTCCTTTTTTGTGGACCGCAGATAATCTGAGAATCCGAGTTTCCGCCCAACGGAAGATCTTTGCTACTTCTTGAAGTAGTAGAACAGATCTCGTTCCTCCCTGTTTGTTTATATAATAAACAACTGACATGTCTGTTCTCACCTTGACAGCTTCTCCCAGAAGAAGGGGGGCGAAATG
The DNA here is from genome assembly GCF_029499605.1 of Hyla sarda. Classification (NCBI taxonomy): domain Eukaryota; kingdom Metazoa; phylum Chordata; class Amphibia; order Anura; family Hylidae; genus Hyla; species Hyla sarda. The sequence continues at coordinate 216,022,196 of NC_079190.1, read as the reverse complement.
AAGGAGTGCATAATATATTGCTTAGTTCTTTGATATTGGATGAGAGGAAGTTCTTCTAGACTCCATTTCCCGGCCACCTTTCTTCCCAACAGATGGGCTCCCCAACTGGACCCTGAGGCATCTGTTGTCAAGAGTAACCATGGAGGTTCTGTAAGTGACATGCCTCCTGGGGAACAGCCCACCAATTCGGAGATCTGCAGACCATGGGAGTGAGTCTGAACAGAGTGTCTAGGGAGGAAATCCTCCTGTCCCAAGCCTGAAGAATTTCTGCTTACAGTGGCCTCATGTGCCAGATGCCCACGGGACAGTTTCTGCTGAGGAGGATAGGAGACCTAGGACTCTCATAAGAGTCCTCAGAGATACCCTGCATGGGACCCGAAGGAATTGATATCCCTTGGATATCCTGTCCTTCCTCGCTGGGCATAGATTCTCATATTGTGGGAATCTAGAGAGTACCCCAAGAAGGTTATTTTCTTCTTGGGGTACTCTCTAGATTCCCACAATATGAGAATTCTTTCTGGGTCCTGGCTAGTAGAAGCCAGTTGTCCAGATAGGGGATTATTCTTATTCCCTGGACTCTGAGGACCGCCATGATAAAACACCAAGAGAACGGAGTCATTTAAATAGAATTAAAACATGATTGCTTTTATTGGTTCCATAAAAACATAAAAAAGGGGAAAGAACAAACTAACTGTGGGAGGTTAGACACAAAGGGGCGACACTACCTGCTCATGTGCATATTACTATAATACAATAAAGGTGCATGGTGCATTGGATAAAGTGCATACATCAAAGGGTCAGGAAAAGACCTCTATAAAGTGCACATAGTTAAAAATACAAACATGCATACCACTCGTAAGATGTGATTGATAATACCAGCAGCAGAGCAGGAGTGACGCCACCCCTACGATCGTTTGGAATGGCTGTCTCCGGGCCAGGGTCCAGAGGCGGCTCTCTAATTAGGCGATTTAGGCGGCCGCATAAGGCCTTGCGCTAAAAGGGGCCTCGCGGCTGCCTAAATCGTGCAGTGATTCCCAAACGGGGTGCCACTGCATTTTGCTGTAATTTTTTTTTTAGATTTTTTTAAACTTCCCTCCCCGAGGGGGAGTGAAGTTTGTGTGCGCTGTGAGTGTGCCTGAGGCTGTAACAGGACCTACGATTATGTCACCGTCATGTGATCAATCACATGGAGGAGGAGTCGTCACATGATCAGGGGCTGCGGCCAAGAGAAAGGAAGTATGCGGAAGCTGCGCCGGGCCGGTATAGTGACACGTGCCCCAGCATCCCCCTCCCCCCTGCGGCGCAGTGAATGATTGCCCTGCTGGAGCCCTGAGTCGGTGCCCTGCCGGAGAGGGGAAGAACGGGGGAGAAAAATGGCTTGCTTAAGATGTACCATGTCCATCCCCCCCCCTCTCACCCATGTCCATCCCTCTCTCTCACCCATGTCCATCCCCCCTCTCACCCATGTCCTCCCTCTCACCCATGTCTTTCCCCCCCCCCTCTCACCCATGTCCATCCTCCCCCATCCATATTTATCCTCCTGTCAGCCATGTCCACACCCCTGTCCATCCCTGTCACCCATGTTCACCCCCCAGTCTACACCATCACCCATGTCCACCCCCTATTCACCCCCTTTTATCCCCTTGTCATCCTTGTCCACCCTCCTGTCATCCCTGTTTACCCCCATATCTCCCGTGTCCACCCTCCTCTCAGCCATGTCCACCCCTGTCACCCATGTATACCCCCCCCTGTCCACCCCCCAGTCTACACCTGTCACCTATGTCCACCCCCCTATTCACCCCTCTGTCACCCTTCTTTGTCACTCCTGTCCACCCCCCTTTTAACCGCTTGTCACCTTTGTCTACCCCTGTCCATCCTCGTATCACCCATCTTCACCCCCCATTGTCCACCCCTCTGACCTCATCCTTGTCACCCATGTACACCCCTCTGTCCCTTTGTCATCCCTGTTACCACCTTTTCACTCCTGTCCAGCCTGTCACCCATGTACAGTCTTCTACACCACTCTGTCACCCATGTGCACCCCTTTTTCACCCATGTACACTCCTCTACCACCCATGTACACTCCTCTACACCCCTCTGTCACTCCTCTATACCCCTCTGTCACTCATCTACACCCCTCTGTTACCCATGTACACTCCTCTACACCCCTCTGTCACCCATGCAACCCCTTTACACCCCTCTGCTACCCATGTACATTCCTCTACACCCCTCTGCCACCCATGTACACCCCTGTCCCTTTGTCATCCCTGTTACCACCTTGTCACTCCTGTCCACCCCTGTACACTCCCCTACACCCGTCACCCATGTACACCCCTCTGCCACCCATGTACACCCCTTTCACCCATGTACACTGCTCTACACCCCTCTGCCACCCATGTACACCCCTCTGCCACCGATTTACACTCCTCTACACCCCTCTGCCACCCATGTACACCCCTCTGCCACCCATGTACACCCCTTTACACCCCTCTGCAACCCATATACACTCTACACCCCTCTGCCACTCCTCTACACCCATGTACACTCCTCTGTTATCCATGTACACTCCTCTACACCCCTTTACCACCCATGTACACTCCTCTACACCCCTGTCACCCATGTACACTCCTCTACACCCCTGTCACCCATGTACACTCCTCTACACCCCTCTGCCACCACTGTAAATCCCACTATCACCCATGTACAGCCCTCTGTCAAGCCATATACTCCTCTACACACCTGTCTCCTATGTACACCCCTCTGTTACCCCTTTACATCTATACGCCCCTGTATTCCTCTTCACTTGTAAAAGGATAATCTGGAGGCTGATGTTGGTATAGTGTGGAGCCTAATAGTTTTGTTTTGCAGGTTTAACGGTGAAGAGTTGTGGCTGGAAAAAATGGTCAGGATGGTCCGAACCAGACCAAAGACGCTGATCAGAGAAGACATCACATGTGAGTTGCTGTATAAAGCAGCACTTTAAACTACATACCCACTGATAAACAGATATTGGAATTTGTGTCCATTGCGTCCATTATTTTTTTAATTTTTTTTTGTGCAATTTATAGTTCATTTTAATATCGCCTGCTTACTTTTTTTTTCTTCTTTTTATCACGCTTGGGGGGCCTCAGATTTATTTTCGCCTAAGGCCTCAAAAAGTCTAGAGCCGTCTCTGCCAGGGTCTTAACCAAAGGGCTCTTCTGGCATCAGAGGATAAGGCCATATTACAAGCCGCCAACTTCACCAGTTGACAGTTGGCATCATACAGGTAATCCATCCCCAGGTTGATATATTTGAAGGATCTAAATATATCCTCTCTACGAACACCAGAATCTATGTCGTCCTGGACCTTGGAAAGCCAAGACTTCATGGCCCTTATTACTTTAAAGACGGCATTACCAACAGTACACTGACTGGAGGATGCAGTATAGGATCGTCTGAGGGTTACTTCCATGCGCCGATCCGTAGGGTCCTTTAGACTGGATCCGTCGTCTGAAGGAATGATGGTTCTTTTAGAAAGTTTTGCTATAGCAAAATCTACTTTATGCGGGTTTATCCCCTCCTTGGATTTGGATTGGTTCAGGGGGTAGAGGATCTTGAATCGCCTATTAAGAACCGGCGCCTTCTCAGGATTAACCCATTCGGACTTCATAAAGTTCCGACACAGTATCATCTAAGGAGAAAACGCTAGGACCTTTAGATATATAAGGAACCTCTCCTTGATCTGCTTGTGCACCTTCTGTCTGCACAGCTTTGATGAACCTAGGGAATTTTTCAGCAGGAAAATACGTCTTCCCCTGCACATCCTCATCTTCAGAACTGGATGATTTAGTCTCATCCAATATCCTGAATTCTTCTTCAGAATGCATGATGATAGGAGTATGACATCTTCTAGGTCTCTTGCTTGAAGGAGGATCAACCGCTAGGGAGTCCTTTAATTCCTTAATGGAGCTAAAGACAAATTCTTTGACCCAAACAATCATATCCTGTATGGATGATTCCTGGTTTGGTGAGAGTCTGGGATGACAGGAAGGGCAGATGGGGTAATCATACCCATCAGGTAGAGGAACCTTACAAGAACTGCATTCCAGGTATCTGCGCTTATGGGAAGATTTCCCATGAGGCTCTCTATGCCCTCCAGATTCCATAGAGGACATCTAAAGAAAGCAGCATATATAAAGAAAAAAATCAATATCAAGCATAAAGAAAACTATGGGAAAAAAAACCCTGGCAGAAAAAAAACCTACAGTTTAAGCAATAATAAACTCTTAGGCAATAGTACACAGGATACAATAACCGAATAACAACTTAGTATGGCTCCAAGAGACCGAGAAAAACCAAGGGGAGGTTTAAATAGGTGCAAAACCGCACCAAAACATAGGCTTCGCCCACTGCTGGTACGGAACTAATTATGAAGTAAAATATACTAAAATATACAAAATATGTAAGTAAGGCTCCTGAATGCAGGCTGAAGTTAACTAAAACCTGCAGAAATAGGCCCCCAATTCACACCGCCGCGGCCACTAGAAGAAAAAAACTTCTGGCACCGCCGGAATTTACGTGCCACATCTAACACTGCCTCTGGTCTTCGGCAAAATGGCGCCACGCCAGAAGTGAATCAGAAGCCCTAGAGCACCGGCCTGTGACTTCTGGTCTTCAGAATAATGGCAGCGTGCAACGGAACCTAGAGAAAGACAACGCCTTCACAGGATAGAACCTGAAAAAGAAAAAATTAAGGTGAGAAAAGGGGAGCTTAGGAGCATCCATGTTCACATAAGGACAGAAAAAAATTCACTGTCCTATGTGAGCAGGGTGTTTATATAGTCTTTAGGGGAGGTCCTTACACTTTTTATTTAAATTCATTAAAAGATCCCTGGTCCTATTGGCTCACAGGGGTGGAGACACCCCCCACTGTGCTGCTGAGGGACGCTAGGTAAGAAAGGCATTACTGTGAATGGCCTGTACAGGAGAGGAAGTCTCAGCTCAGTTTTAGACTTAGTGGTTAGAATCAAATAGGCAACATTTCAGGATTATAAAATATAGATAGTAAAAATGGAAAATTAGAAAAAAAAATCACCAAAAATCCTTAAAAACATTTATCATAAAACTTGATTTAAGCAATAGGTCATTTTCTGATGACACATTCCCTTTAAAGACATGACCTAGTCAGGGGAGTAATGCCATTTGTATGAGGATTAAAGGGGTATTCCAGGAAAAAACTTTTTTATATATATTAACTGGCTCCAGAAAGTTAAACAGATTTGTAAATTACTTCTATTAAAAAATATTATTCCTTTCAGTACTTATGAGCTTCTGTAGTTAAGGTTGCTATTTTCTGTCTAAGTGCTCGCTGATGACATGTGTCTCGGGAAACGCCCAGTTTAGAAGAGGTTTGCTATGGGGATTTGCTTCTAATCTGGGCGTTTCCCGAGACACGTGTCATCAGAGAGGACTTAGACAGAAAAGAACAACCTTAACTTCATAAGTACTGAAAGGATTAAGATTTTTTTAATAGAAGTAATTTACAAATCTGTTTAACTTTCTGGAGCCAGTTGATATATATAAAAAAAGTTTTTTTCCTGCATAACCCCTTTAAAGATACTGTAAGTGTAGGGTCCCTATAGTGTGCCTCATGCTATGCCTGCTAGTAGCAGCAATCTGCCACTACGAGCAGACATACAGGGACGTGCGAGTTGCTGCTCGCATGAGCAGAGTACTCAGTTATTGGGGCCGCTCTCAGCCTAGCTCAGGGAGCGACCACAATGTCTGTGAGTGCACTGCGTGTGCACATGGCGACTTGCAGGTCCCTGTGTTTCTGCTCATGAGCAGTGGACTGCTGTTACAAGCAGATACAGCAGGAGGCGCACTTTAGGGTTGTTCATTGGGGGATCTGCAGCATAAGATATGCTGCAGATCTGTTACGCTCTGCATTACCTCTTATAGATACTTATAGAAAGGAAGGGTTCCCAGAATAGTCTAAAATAACTGGGCAAAGACACCACTTGTGGGTTAGGAACTACAAGCTATTTTGTGTGTAGTCCTCAAGTGGTGGTTTCCTGAAAAGATCGGCATACTGCATAAAGTGCCACACAGGGGCCTGTGGGGAAGGTGCAGTTTTAAAACTTTCATAGAAGAAACTGTTCTTACTATGTGACAACCATAAGAGCCTCACAAGAGATGTAATAAAAAAATTAGTTGTTTAACCCCTTAAGGACACAGGCTACAGCGAGTTACTTTGCGCACAGCGCTGTACATGTACAGTGCGGCTCTGAAACAAGCAGGTCCCAGCTGCTTCAGCATGGGAAACTATCTGCAAGTATTCCACTCTTCCTCTGCACAAGTTTTCCCAACTGTTACTAGGGATCAAGAGCTGGATGCTTAAAATAAATCTGTCACCAGTGTCACCTGCGCTAACCTGTCGGTACCAATAACAACTGATGACAACGGTACTCACCTTGTCCCGTTCCGTGGCAGGGATCTCCTGTAATCTTGTCCGTTAGCTCCGCTCCGGGCACCCGACTTAGTGATGTCACAGCTGCTGTTCTCTAGTATCGGGACCCAGCAGAGAACAGCAGCGGTGATGTCACTAAGCTCCGCCCATGCCCCAAGCCGCTGCTACTCTATGCTGGGTCTCGCAGCCGCGGTGATGTGTCTAAGCTCCACCAGTGCCCCAAGCCAGGGACACGTAGCAGAGCTAACAGACAAGATTGTAGGAGATCCCCACCAAGGAATGGGACAAGGTGAGTACCGTTGTCACGAGTGTCACCTGCACTATCTGTTGGTACTGACATGTTAGTGCAGATGACACTGGTAACAGATTTCCTTTACGTCAAATCCTAAAAATTAGAAGTTTCCTAATAAAAAAACAACTCAAAAACAAACATACATACTGGTAATTCTGCCACCACCCAAGTGCTACCACTGGGATCACCTCAGGTACACTGCCCACTAATCACTGGCCTCAGTGGTCTTGTCCTGCCTGTATGGAATATGAGTGCAGTAGAAGACGTGATCACAGCAAGTCCAGCGAGTGACAATGGAATGGTGGCTGTATTACTTCCATACATGCAGGAAGAGACCAGAGACCAGTGATTGGCTGCAGTGCTATGTGAGCGGTAATGTCCTCACAGCAGGCCCGGTCTCATGACACCACTAAAGTCCAAAAATAAATATCTCTATAGCGGGCCCAGACCTATTGGTACAGCTCTTCTATACAATGATAGGAATGGCTGCGTTACATTCTCAGGCAGTGCCTGTAGACCCCTTAACTTGACACTGGTGGCCCTGGAGATCAGGATCTTCTCACCTGTATCTATCACATGGTGATCTCAGGCAGTGCCTGTAGACCCCCACACTTCAGGACACTGGTGGCCCTGGAGATCAGGATCTTCTCACCTGTATCTATCACATGGTGATCTCAGGCAGTGCCTGTAGACCCCCACACTTCAGGACACAGGGGGTCTAGAGATCAGGACCTTCTCATCTGTATCTATCACATGGTGATCTCAAGCAGTGCCTGTAGACCCCCACACTTTGGGACACAGGAGGTCTAGAGATCAGGATCTTCTCACATGTATCTATCACATAGCGATCTCAGGCAGTACCTGTAGACCCCCACACTTCAGGACACAGGAGGTCTAGAGATCAGGATCTTCTCACATGTATCTATCACATGGTGATTTTAGACAGTGCCTGTAGACCCCCACACTTCAGGACACAGGGGGTCTAGAGATCAGGATCTTCTCACCTGTATCTATCACATGTAGATCTCAGACAGTGCCTGTAGACCCCCACACTTCAGGACACAGGGGGTCTAGAGATCAGGATCTTCTCACCTGATCTATCACATGGTGATTTTAGGCAGTGCCTGTAGACCCCCACACTTCAGGACACAGGGGGTCTAGAGATCAGGATCTTCTCACCTGTATCTATCACATGGTGATTTTAGGCAGTGCCTGTAGACCCCCACACTTCAGGACACAGGTGGTCTAGAGATCAGGATCTTCTCACCTGTATCTATCAAATGGTGATCTCAGACAGTGCCTGTAGACCCCCACACTTCAGGACACAGGGGGTCTAGAGATCAGGATCTTCTCACCTGTATCTATCACATGGTGATTTTAGGCAGTGCCTGTAGACCCCCACACTTCAGGACACAGGGGGTCTAGAGATTAGGATCTTCTCACCTGTATCTATCACATGGTGATTTTAGGCAGTGCCTGTAGACCCCCACACTTCAGGACACAGGTGGTCTAGAGATCAGGATCTTCTCACCTGTATCTATCACATGGTGATCTCAGACAGTGCCTGTAGACCCCCACACTTCAGGACACAGGGGGTCTAGAGATCAGGATCTTCTCACCTGTATGTATCACATGGTGATTTTAGGCAGTGCCTGTAGACCCCCACACTTCAGGACACAGGGGGTCTAGAGATCAGGATCTTCTCACCTGTATCTATCACATGGTGATTTTAGACAGTGCCTGTAGACCCCCACACTTCAGGACACAGGGGGTCTAGAGATCAGGATCTTCTCACCTGTATCTATCACATGTAGATCTCAGACAGTGCCTGTAGACCCCCACACTTCAGGACACAGGGGGTCTAGATATCAGGATCTTCTCACCTGATCTATCACATGGTGATTTTAGGCAGTGCCTGTAGACCCCCACACTTCAGGACACAGGGGGTCTAGAGATCAGGATCTTCTCACCTGTATGTATCACATGGTGATTTTAGGCAGTGCCTGTAGACCCCCACACTTCAGGACACAGGGGGTCTAGAGATCAGGATCTTCTCACCTGATCTATCACATGGTGATTTTAGGCAGTGCCTGTAGACCCCCACACTTCTGCACCCTGGTGGTCCTAAAGATCGGGATCTTGTCACCTGCTGAATCTCTTTATAACACTGGATTTACAAGTGTAGATAACATAAGCTTTCTTCTTATAGAATGAATCCCTACTATCTCGTGCTTCCATTCCATCTCAAGGTCTCTGCTTGCTGTCAGTGGATGGATGAGTAGGGTAATGAATCGCGCTGTCCTGTAGCTGACCTCATACCCATCAAGCCTCCTGTCACTGGTCTGACAGCTCCATAGAAAGCGGCGGCGCAGCTCTCACTATCCGCCCTGACACAGTACTATCACCACAGCAGTCTCTACAGCCGGTAGCGAAGACTTCGTAGTAGTGACTTGGCCAGCAGGCAGATGTCACCGAGCGCCCGCCGTCCAGTGCTTGCACCGCCCCGGAGCTGGCAGCTTAGGAGCCGCTATATTTAGCAGCCGGTGCCGGAGAGCCGCATCCACACAGTGCGCGCGTCACGGAGCGTCCTCTCCCCCTTGTTATTGTTGTTACTGGCCAGAAGCCGGAGGAGCCGGGCAGGTGGGCGGGCGGCGTGACGTCATGAGACACGTTCTGTGGCCCCGCCCCCCGGCCGGCAGGCGCTCTGGGAGACAGGGGGGAGGGGTTTCGGCTGCCGGGGGGCGGGAGGAGGAGGCGGAGGCAGAGCAATGCTGAGCTGATCCCACGTGTGACGAGCTCCTTCCCGGCTCAATAATCTTGTGTTGTGGCTCCTCTAGGCTGAGCTGCTGCTGCCTCTCTCTGTGTGTGACACCCAGCAGTCCCAGCGCAGGAGAGCCGCGGCTGTCACCCTGTGCCGTCTATGTGTGTGAGCCGGACTGCGGCCGCTCTGCGCTGACCCCTCTGCTCACCCGCTCTCTGCTGCCTGGGCTTCTTCTTTACTTTAGTGTTCTTCTTCTTCTCCCCTCTAACTGTGTCCAGGGGCTATGGAGGCAGATGGGAGCCAGGCCACCTCCGGGAGTCCGAACGATTCTCAGCACGACCCCGGGTAAGTTCCGCGGGATGGTGACCCCCAAGTGCAGGCTGGGGGGTGTGTGGGCAGAGGAGCCCGGCGGGCAGTGCATCCTCCCCCGCTGTGCCCGTTGACACCTGTCCCTCCGGTAGGTAGGCGGGCCTCCCGCGGTGGTTCGGTGTCTCCTCAGGGTTCTCCCTCATCCCTGTCTCCTCTGCCTCGTCCCCTCTCTCTATCCTCCCGTCTCTCCCTTGAAGCTTTTGTAAGTTACACGTCAAAATGGCCGATGTGACATCTGTGCTGACTTGTGTTGTGTTTTCTTCCCCTTGTAGTAAAATGTTTATCGGCGGCCTGAGTTGGCAGACGTCCCCAGGTAAGGCTGCTCTCCTGCAGGGTCTTTGTTCCTGGCTGTCTCCTCTCTGCCTCCCACTTCTTCTTCTTCTCCTCTCCTCCTTCTTTATTTATTTATTTCCCCCTTCCGAGTCCTCTATTCGACCCCTATCGCTGTTTGGGGCTGTGTGTATGGGGTGGGGGGCTGCTGGCCTCTGGACCCCTCATGGCTCATAGCTGTCATGTCTTGTCTTTGTGCACAGACAGCCTCAGAGACTATTTTAGCAAATTTGGCGAAATCCGAGAATGCATGGTGATGAGGGACCCCACCACCAAGCGATCCAGGTAACCCCCCATATGTGTCATGTGTATGTGTGTTACAGTGCCCCCACAACTTGTCCTGGACACCAGTGGCCTGGGCTCCCATCCCATATGGATGTACAGCTTCCAGTTGTCAGGCACACACCCCCTTGTCTTCTCGCTGCCTCGTCCTACTACAACCACTCTGTGTGCTTCCAGACCTTCACTGAAGAGACTGCTGTACCCAGTGCCCATCCACAGTCTCTATTCTGTGCCCAGTGCCCATCCACAGTCTCTATTCTGTGCCCAGTGCCCATCCACAGTCTCTATTCTGTGCCCAGTGCCCATCCACAGTCTCTATTCTGTGCCCAGTGCCCATCCACAGTCTCTATTCTGTGCCCAGTGCCCATCCACAGTCTCTATTCTGTGCCCAGTGCCCATCCACAGTCTCTATTCTGTGCCCAGTGCCCATCCACACTCTATTCTGTGCCCAGTGCCCATCCACACTCTATTCTGTGCCCAGTGCCCATCCACACTCTCTATTCTGTACCCAGTGCCCATCCACAGTCTCTATTCTGTGCCCAGTGCCCATCCACAGTCTCTATTCTGTACCCAGTGCCCATCCACAGTCTCTATTCTGTGCCCAGTGCCCATCCACAGTGTCTATTCTGTGCCCAGGGCCATAGTAATGTAACTCTGAGCCCTAGACTATGATGATCTTTATGCTTTAGTAAATATTGACACCATTTTCTTTATGCTTTTGTAAATATTTACACAATGTAACTTAAAGTTCTGAACTTCCCCCTGACATTGTGACCTGGGTCCAGTTAATTCTGTTACAATGATATAATATTTAGATACGATTTAGCTACATTCTTGGCCTGTGTCCAGTTAATTCCATTCTAATATTATTATAGTATTTAGATATGATTTAGCTACATTGTTTTGTCTCCTGTGGGGGATAAAACATGAAAACAAAGTACATTGTAGACCAGTGGTCTTCAACCTGCGGACCTCCAGATGTTGCAAAACTACAACTCCCAGCATGCCCTGACAGCCAACGGCTGTCCGGGCATGCTGGGAGTTGGGGTTTTGCAACAGCTGGAGGCACACTGGCTGTCCGGGCATGCTGGGAGTTGTAGTTTTGCAATGGTTTTGCAACAGCTGGAGGCACACTGGCTGTCCGGGCATGCTGGGAGTTGTAGTTTTGCAACAGCCGGAGGCACACTGGCTGTCCGGGCATGCTGGGAGTTGTAGTTTTGCAACAGCTGGAGGCACACTGGCTGTCCGGGCATGCTGGGAGTTGTAGTTTTGCAATGGTTTTGCAACAGCTGGAGGCACACTGGCTGTCCGGGCATGCTGGGAGTTGTAGTTTTGCAACAGCCGGAGGCACACTGGCTGTCCGGGCATGCTGGGAGTTGTAGTTTTGCAACAGCTGGAGGCACACTGGCTGTCCAGGCATGCTGGGAGTTGTAGTTTTGCAATATCTGGAGGTCCGCAGGTTGAAGACCAATGTTGTAGACCATTGTTTTCCAATCAGTGTGCCTCCAGCTGTTGCAAAACTACAACTCCCAGGATATCCAGGCATCCTGGGAGTTGTAATTTAGCAACAGCTGGAGGCACACTGGTTGGAAAACGCTGTTCTATACTGACTGTCATGTATGTGATATATATTATATATGTTTTACTTACAATGTGGAGAGTTTGGGGGGGGGGGGGGGGGGCCTCATTCGTGATGTGACTTTAACCTGTTAAAGAGTGTGTATATGTTTTTTATTTTAATGTTTGGTGCTTCTGTTTTTTTTTCTTTTTTTTTTGTTTATTTCCACGTTGTATCCGTGCTCAATGTTTAGCGCTCATTGTCATTTCTCTTGTTCTTTGTCTGATTTCAGAGGCTTCGGCTTTGTTACGTTTGCAGATCCTGCAAGTGTAGATAAAGTATTAGCTCAACCCCACCATGAATTAGATTCCAAGACGGTATGTTTTTTGCTTTTTTTATTTCCCTTTTATTTATATTTTTTTCATGTTCCGTTGGATGTCGTGCTGTAATGGTGTGTCTAGCAGGCACTTAGCTGTGGACCTCATACCTGGTGTGGCTAAAGTTTTAGCGTTACACCTTGCTCATTCCATTAATTGCAGATACTTTTTATACTATTTTGACTTGGTTTTGGTTGCTTTAAGGATATAAAACTCTCCCTTTTTTTATTTTTTTTATTTTTTCTCTCCCACCCCTCCAAGAAACTATCAGTCACCCCATCCTATGATGACTTAAGGTAGGCCAGTAGAGTTTTGGGATGACACCTGTCATTAAATTTGGGATTCTTACTACCACATTTGACCTTTTTGTGTTATTGTTGGATGAGTCAGATCCCAATTTGGCCAGTCTTCAGCGACTGTTAAAGGTCTACCAGCAATGTCTGGATCTGAGTTTCTCTAGTGTTTGAAAGTAGAAAAAAATAGCCTATTTTGCAACCTATTACCAGTTTAAGTATGCCTTAACAAAGCTTCTAGAGAGGCCGCTGACAAAGGATCCCCTGTATGGCGGGTGCCATGCTTAATGAGGAGGGAAAGGTGCGCTCATTACGCAGATTAGATAAAGGAGTTTTTAACCACTGTTAAATGTCAGAACCTTACTGTATCTATTCATTGATGCAAACAGCGTTACTGAAGCTAGATCATGAAATGTTGATTACACTTATGCGTTGTCTTTATGGTGATTGTGTAGTTATTGACCCAACTAGGTATTTTTTTTGTCATCCGTGTGTGTATACTGTATCTGCTAGTTCTCATAATAAATAGGTGTTTTGTTTGAACCAAAACAACTTTCCAGTCCAAATCCCTAAGCTTCACACCTGCTTCATTTTGTTGCTTGCTTAATTATTCCTCTATTATCAACGTGTTATGTGATCTATCCCACAATAATACAGCAAATAAACAGCAAACTGCTCGTCATTCCTTTCAGTAGGAAGGTGGATGACTTGCTGTAGTATTCTTATTAGTAGGCCAAATATATTCCTCCTTTCGGGGATGCATGAGCTCTGGTTAAAGAGGAAGGCAGAGTGGTCCTCGGAACGTAATGGTTTGTTTGTGTCTGTCACCACATTCTTGATCATTGCGTTGTCTAGTCTTTGACTCGTGTTTCAGCATTCAGTGCAGGAGGCAGCTCGGTTGGGTTTTGGCATGGAGTCACCGCTTTTGCTTACACTTACGTTAAAAGCTTTGATTTTAGGTAATGGCCCGCAAACCTCAGAAATAGTGTCATAGTCATTTTTTTTCTTAGCGGATGTGTAGAGACAGTAAGTAGTCTGTCTATTACTAACTTCTATTTTTTTGTTGGTGTTAGACTTTACTGTATGTAATAGTAGCAGGTGTGCATATGGTGACTTACACCCATACAGGTCTCCAAGGCAATATTTCAGACAGAAAATAATACTTGCCTTACTATATACCATCAGCAGCTTATATATTGAAGAGCTGTCACATATTAGTTAGCAGCTAGTCTAAAATTACCACTTTTATGTCAACATTTTTATTTCTATTCTATGGCTGTATGGCTTTAGCTCACCTGTTGCATTCACCTATTTTTCCTGGTAATTCAATGATTTTGTGACTTATTCAAACACTGTACTTGTGTGATGTGTTGAAGAATAAGATTGACTGGCCCATTTAAGGTGCTATATTCTGATCTCTATTGCTGCAACGCATCTTACTCTAGCCCCTATTAGGGGGTACAAAGTCTTTAACCTCATTGCCCACATTTTTAGGTTTCTAACATTGCAGTAAATGTTGTTCTGTGTGCAAGATCATGTTCACATTGTACTCTAGTGATTAAAGTGGAGTGCTGCCTCTACATTACAGAGCACCTGGATATTTCAAATTGAAAATTATTAAGTACATTGCTGCCTTTTCAAGTAAGCTGGGTGATAGTGATAGTGATGGTGATGGTGGGGAATCCATTGCAGCAGATTTCTCAGAGGAGCTGCTTAGATTGGTGTGTTTATCTCAGAAACATTTTGAAGGCTTTACATATAGCTTCTTGCCAGCCACAACATTTGCTTATTTCCAGTCCTCTAGGGAAAATCTACTTATTTATTCCTAAATGGTAATAGACTGCATGTCGCTTTTTAACAGAAGGATTTATGTTTTGAAGCAGGTATTGGCATCTGTATTTGGACGCGTTATCAGTGATTAGGTGGAAGCGGCAGCATGTTGCATCGCAGGCAGCTCAGAGTCGTGGCTCGGAAGGGGTTGAGTTTCCACAGATTAATCTGTTGGGTGAAGGTTTCTATCCAGAATTGTTTGCACATCACTCTGCAGAGTGGTGCATTATGAAGTACATGCAAATAACTTTAAGTTTTAGCTGTGGGGCTCAAACATCTGTTCAGCACACTGTGCAAGAAAGAAGCACTTTGTTATATGGATATCAGTGGGTCTCTTGTGTGCCTGCGAGTTGTCATTTTTCAGAACATTGTAATAAAGGAAATCAAATGTAATTTCTGTAAGGTAAAAACTGAGCACATTAAATTTCCCTTTTGTTCAGGCTAGTAACCCTTTTTGACTTTGTCGAGGCTGCAAAGCATTACAGTCTCTGCTAATATGTCCTTTCAACAGTTAAATGATAAATGCTTATAATACCACCCTTAAATATGAGCCATTAATCTCCGAGCAGGAAAGATGAATGCAAGCTGCTTACTAATTTTTTTTTTTCTTTCCCTATGTCCTGTCCTTTCAGATTGACCCTAAAGTTGCATTTCCAAGGAGAGCCCAGCCCAAGGTAAGTAGGAGGATCAATAATAGGATTTTCGGCACACAGAGAGTCATTGTTACCAGGCGGTTCATGTTTCAAACAGGGAATTGGAGATGAAAGCTTATAAAGCTGGAGCGCATGGCGTCTTAAGGGTATCAGCATATGGCTGGGAAACTACAGGGGAACTGTGGTGTCTAGGTTTAACTCTGTACTTACTAGGCCAGATTGTGACTGCTTTATTAAATTTTACTGTTACTAGGTTCTTGCTTTACAAACAGGCGAATAAAACTGATGCTTGTTTGTGAATTTCTTTATTTGGTATCCTTTTTAAGTAGAAACAAGTAGATGCTTTTGGTTGTAATTTTTCTATTCTTGAAATTAAACATTGTTGAAAAAAATGCTCAGTGAAGTGTTTGTTTTTATTATTTATTATGATTATTATTATTTCTGCTGTATTTTTGACACCTGGGAGATCTTGTTGTCCTGTAAGCATTTTGATAATGTTTTTATGATGTGATTGGTAGAAAAATACAATCAAGGCATAAAATCGTGTGTAACAAGTGATCTGTGATTTTTGTGTAGTCTGTAACAGTCTTCTTTACTACCGAACACAGCTTCTGTGGACATTTATAAAATGAAAGCAGTTCTAGTTGGTGGCACTTTATCAGCTTTGTTGGCTAGTCTGGTCACTGTTGTCTACTGCCTAAACATGTTTTTAGATCTGTCATTTCTAGTTTTGAACAGACAAAACATTGTCTCAATGGCTCACATATAACATTGCATCCATGACCATATTGTCACCTACCTTGGTTTTATTAGAAACACATTAGAACAAACACATTAGAACAAACACATTAGAACAAACAATCATCAACATGGGATTTGCAGCAGTTCAGAAATTTCACAGGCAGAATTCTTGGCACCATCCTAGTTAACAGTGAATGTAACTTGGTTACACATGACTAGTGTTCCATAGTTCACCAACAATAACTTTAAAATATTTTATTATTAATGTATTACATATATTCTGCACATAACTCAATACTCCAGAGATTGTTAGTTTGAAAAATTTTCATCACAAAACTGCATGATAACTGTGAATTTTACTAGACCTTAAAGGGGTACTCCGCTGCGCAGCATTTGGAATGAACTGTTCCGAACGCTGGAGCCGGTGCCGGTAGTCATGAGCTCCCGGCTCCGGCTCCAGCGTTCGAAACAGTTTGGTCCAAACGCTGAACAGTGGAGTACCCCTTTAACCAGCAGATTTAGTCATTTTAATATAATTTTCTATGACCTCCAAATTGTAGAGAATACATGATACTAAACAGGCTCAATTACGTTTTTCACTTTTACATACACAAATAAAACCTGGATTAGATATTCATATTATTCCCTTATACTCATATATTGATTGTAGATGCATTATACCCAGCACTTTACGCTTATGAAAGTTTTCATGCAACTTTGCATTGAAAAGTAGCGACAGTCTGACCCAAGCCTGCAATATCCATCTCCTATAGATGAAAGAAGTTCACCAATGTTTCTTATTACTGGTCCGTGCACGCCACAGAATTACCCAGTTGCTGTCAATGGGATTCCATCGCACAGTGTACACTATGGCATTTCAGCAACTGAGCTGACAAAATTTACCCATCAAAAGCATGAACATGTTCATTCTTTCAATATGATAGAATGAGGGGCACTGCTGGCTATAGGGACAGACCATGTCGGTGTTGTGGCCCTAGCACCAGCTAATTCAGTTTGTGCCAACTGTTCTGAAGTGTGCATGGACCCTAAGGCTCCTTTCACACTAGTGATTTCTCCGTTATTGAAGTTCCGTCACGATTTTCGGCAAAAACCTGCCGTTACAAAACCCTGATGGCCGAGACTAAATCACATTGCAGCCTATGGGATTTTGTAACCGCCCGTTTGCACCCGTATATGCCCGTAATTAATTGCGGACGTTATACAGTGACGGGACATTGTGGCGGAAAAATTACTGCATGAACTGTATAACGTCTGTAATGAATTACGGGCATATACGGGTGCAAACGGGCGGTTACAAAATCCCATAGGCTGCAATGTGATTTAGTCTCGGCCGTCAGGGGTTTTGTAACGGCAGGTTTTTGCTGAAAATCGTGACGGAACTTCAATAATGGAGAAATCACTAGTGTGAAAGGAGCCTAAGTCTTCATACACATATCTGCACATAATGGCCTAAATAGAGCAAAATATCAGCAATCCATGGTTGACAAGTAGTTAAATAATTTTAGTGCACTGTAATTTCTGAGTCAAAGCTAGACATGGACCAAACAGGAAAGAAGCATACGTGCTGCATTTATATTTCCCATTCCCTTAAATCCAATTCTGGCTTTGGCTGTGACACCAGTTTTAAACAGTTCATTTTCCCTCCAGACCACAAAGCATTAAACAATATGATAGACATTACACTATGTAATGAGGGGCTGAGGACACCAAAAAGGAAGTTCCTAATGTATTACTTTAAGAGGCTATCTTCTTACTCTAACCTTTTCATCCTATTCCCACACTTACATTCTGTTCTGCACATGACTGTTAGTGCCCTATTAGTAATGACTCTCTGCCCGGTCCTGGGCTTTATTACTGATCAATATCCTCGTTTTTGTTTCTGTATCTTTAATTGCCGACAACAGGGCTTTTTTTTTTTCTTTTTTCTTTCCCCCTCATTGTTCTATTGTATCGCAAACTTGAGTTTCAATAAAAGCTTCTTAGTTTGACTGTTAAAATCTGTGCTGTACCCAAAATTTGGCATCTTTTAAGCTTTGAGTCTGGTATCCAGCCCCTATGTTCTAAATGTGACAAGTGTCATTGGGGG
Organism: Hyla sarda; assembly: GCF_029499605.1. Lineage (NCBI taxonomy): Eukaryota > Metazoa > Chordata > Amphibia > Anura > Hylidae > Hyla > Hyla sarda. The sequence goes on along the minus strand of NC_079190.1, from coordinate 216,004,152 downwards.
AGATTTATCAAAGCATGTGGAGAGGAAGAGTGGTGCAGTTGCCCATAGCAACCAATCATCGCTTTTCATTTTTTCTGAGTTCTTTTTGGAAATGGAAGAAGTAATCTGGTTGCTATGGGCAACTGCCCCACTCTCCCTTTTCACATGCTTTGATGACTCTCCCCCTTGTGTATTACCTATGTCCTTGACTTTGAAGGTGTTCAGGGATTTTATTGGATGCAATATCTTTCAGTGTATAAGGCTTCTTGTTTTTGTTACTTTTGTATTTTGGGATTGCTCTCTTTAAACTGCTTTCTAATTTTATCTGCATCTCGATTAGGACTTAATATGCAGCTTGAGATCTGGAATAATCTTTGCTGTATCATCATGTTTTTAAAATAAGATAATCTAACTAAATTTTAAATTTTCACTTACGGTATACATCTCCTAAGTCTAGATGTATCAGGTGTTGGGCATGCAGTTCCTGTACAGGAGCAGTGGCCAAAATCAGTTGTTTTCATTTCTTTAACTATTTAAGAGGTGTTGCTACCATATACGTTTACAGCATATTGCTGGTGTACTCTAGGTCATTAGCTGATAGGTAGAAACTGCTAGGGTCTCAATGATATACTTACCTTGAAGGGGCGGTAGCGTTCTTCCTGGCTTGCCCTTTTAGTTCACTTCCGTTTTGAATTATTTTTTTTTTTTAAATCAATCGGTCATACAAAACCTGGAGTGATTTTTCCACAACAACAAAATGCAGCTCGGCTTTCATATCACAGCAAGCTGTAATAAAATAAAAAATGTACTATGGGCAAATCACTCCAGTTCTTGTCTTTGAACAAATTGATAAATATGGGCCCATGTTGGGTAATCCTGCCCGCTACAGTTGGGAAACATGAGGTTGCCACTTTATTTACAACATTTACTGATAGTAATTGTGTGATAATGAACTGTACTAGGTCTGCACTGCAAAAACTTGAAGTACTATAATGTACCCATGGAAAAATGTGTGTAAAATGACACGTCCCAGATCTGAGGACATAAACTGTCTATTTTATCATAATGACCAATCACAACTCCGCTTTCATAAATTAACGAGTTATGGTAAAATATCTGAGCTGTGATTGGTTACTAAGGGTTACTAAGGGCAGATTGATACATTTTTATCATTATTCCTATTTAATTCAAGAATTCTGACTATGGTCAAATGCATCCATGGCAGAATGTTTCCACTGCACATGAATGGGGACTTGAAAATGTCATCCACCTGTATTATACTGCTTATTGCACCATAAATCCATGGCAATTCTGCTTTATCTAAACGTGGCCTAATATACCAAAAGCCTGTGTTTGGAAATCCCTGGTGTGGAAATCCACTTGTTGCTCCCATTCAACATAGCATACAAAGTCCCAGGGTGGAGTATGCTTCTTCTATAGCAGGGGTATTTTGCAAACGCAAAGAAGATACATTCAAGTTTCCTTGTACTTCTTCACCATCTGGTAATCTTTTATTTTCTTTTTCAGTATAAAAACGTAGAGAATTAATACAGCTTATAACATGTTCATAGCTGAAGTATCTCTAGGTTCTAAAGAGAGTCAGGATCTGCCGTGCGAGGTTTCGGGGACCATCCCCTTACTCATGCGTGATGCATCACTTTTATTTGTCATTATCTAGAAATTAAAAGGGTTATCTACTTTAAACAATCATTTTAGATTGTCCCTTAATCATAGTAATAAACAATTCCACTGCTGGCACCCTCATGCTGCATGGCAGCAATCCTACAAGTGTGTCATTCCTCAGACCCTGTAGGGAGCCACTTTCTTCTTTTCATAATAAATGAGGGTTCTTAGTGAGGAACTCCATTCTGTTAACACACACAGGATTCCCTAATATGACCCCTTGCAAAATTGTGGAATAACCATACTTAGAAGGTATAAGCACAGCTTCTTATTCATAGCTAATACACAAACCACAGATATGAGTAAAAACAATGTATTTTTATTAGCTGAGAATTTTGGATTTCTGAAATGTTTTGCACAAATGAAAGGTGATTGAAGATTGAATTGCCTTGAAATTTACATTTCTCAAATACTGGTACAAGTTTGAAATTGCTGTCTAGTCTCCACAAAAATGGTAAATGGTCTGCAAACCCTGCTAAGCTTTTGGGACCTTGCCATCTGAAAGAAATTATGACCCCCGACACCCCCCCAAACAAGAGAGTTGTCTGAAACAGTGCAAAGGAATATAAATCTCCTTCATGATCAAAATTCTACATGGAGTACTGGAAAAGATATTTGATGTTCCCAGTCAGCTGTGTCCAATACTTGGTGCAAGAATAAACAAAATGGAAAGTTTTATTATAGTAGCACATACTGGTAGACCAAGGAAGGCATCAATGCCAGGCTAAAAAAAACTTGAAGATGTTTATTGCACAAATTAAACAAGAATCAAAGTTTGGGGCAGAACTGTAAGAAATCAGCTGAATATGAAGAATGAAAGTAAAGTAAAAATAAGTCCGTATTAACGCCTAAACAGGAAAAAAACAAGGTTACAGTGGGGTAGAGAGAGAAAGAAGATATGGTGGAGTGGGTAGCTTGGATGAAAGTCATATTCAACTATGAATTGTTATCTTTGCATTGGTTGAGGAGATGAGGCCTGAACTGTCTGTCGTTCAAATAAACCATGAAGATGACTGCCGGAACAAAATACATTTTTGGATACTTTTGTCTTGTCATCTATCGAAATTAGTTTTGGCGATTTTTTTTAAAATTTTTTTCAGGATAAAAGTATCTTTCCAGAGCAAAGGGTATTAAAGGAAAACTGTCAGAATAGTCACCTGCACAAACCAGTGGTACTGGCTGGTAGTGCGGGTGATGCTGAGAAAAACGATGCTTACAATGCCTGGATCCGTTGCTCCGTTCGTCTGATATCTCCTGCTTTCTGAATAGGCAAATTAGCAGTAAGTTGCACGGGCGAGGTTACGATTCAGCCTTCGGGCACAGATGTCAGCGCTGTTTCTTCAGCTCTCGGCCCGGCTAATCCTTATTCACTGCCCCCCTCAGCCTCTCCTCCCCACTCTGTAGTCGCGTTTACTGCGCATGTAGGCCGCGCTCAGGCCGCTTCCGGGTGTAGCCAGGAGGCTGTACATGCGCAGTAAACGCGATTACAGAGCGGAGAGGCAGTGAATAATGATTAGCAGGTCCGAGAGCTGAAGAAACAGTGCTGATGTCACAGTGCCCGAAAACTGAATCGTAACCCCGCCCATGTCACTACTAATCTGCATATTCAGAAAGGAGGAGATATCAGAGGAACGGAGCAACGGATCCAGACATTGTAAGCATTGTTTTTCCTCAGTGTCAGATTTCCAGAAACACAAGAAAAAAACAGTTTGAAAACCTAGCCTGAAACTAGAAACCACTTTAAAGGGGTACTCCGGTGGAAAACCATTTTTTTTTTTTTTTTTAACTGGTGCCAGAAAGTTTTAAACAGGTTTATAAATTACTTCTATTAAAAAATCTTTACCCTTCCAGTACTTATTAGCAGCTGTATGCTACAAGGAAATTTCTTTTCTTTTTTGTCTTGTCCACAGTGCTCTCTGCTGACACCTGATGCCCGTATCAAGAACTGTCCAGAGCAGGAGAAATCCCCATAGCAAACCTATGCTTCTCTGGACAGTTCCTGACACAGACAGAGGTGTCAGCAGAGAGCCTTGTGGACAAGACAAAAAAGAAGTTCAAAGTACAATTTTATGCTTAAACAGATGTAGGAACTGGCTTGGTTAAATGTTACAGAATATTCTAATTGTAATAAACACACTTGTGTTATAGTCTCTAGTCATTGTTGGGCATAGTTAGCAGAAATGTACCAACTCCACCTACGGCTTGTAAATAAAAATAACAAAACAATTGCCAATTGGCAAGGTTTAAGCACGTATGCCACTGCCAGATTCCTCAGATAATTATTTCCTATGGTACATTCATACATACAGGTTTCTGCTGCAGATTTCAATGTAAATTTAACTGATAGAATGAAGCTTCAAAACCTCTGCAGATCATGTACATATGAAGGTACCCCTATGGAACTATGAGGACATATCCCTGAACAAATATAATTGTCATGATCAGGCTATGGTCAACTGAAGTGCCTTCGTGCCAATTCACCAGATCAAGAGGGACATGTACTTAGATGTCCTAATTCATATAAGCATTTGAAGATCAATATAGATATCTATTTTATTTTTATGCATTTAAATGTTCAAACTACTATGTCAAATACAACTTTGTCTTAACTGTCTCCTAAACACAGAACCTGGAACTGAGAACACTATCCTGTAGCTTTATTACAATTTTTAGTATTCCAGAGTGAACAAAAAGCAAAGTGGCGGATCAGTTGATTTATAGTACGTAGAATTTGGTTTTGACTGCTGACTTGTAGTGTTCGTTTGTCTTGATACAAAAACATAGCTTTATCTGGGAAGTTTTAGGTTTATGATGTTGACGTGAATAAGCAAAAATATAAACACAACCATAGAATTTAACCCCTTAAGTACCAGAGCATTTTTTGCACATCTGACCGCTGTCATTTTAAATATTAAAGGGGTTATCCAGGAAAAAACTTTTTTTTTTTTTTAATATATATATATCAACTGGCTCCAGAAAGTTAAACAGATTTGTAAATTACTTCTATTAAAAAATCTTAATCCTTTCAGTACTTATGAGCTTCTGAAGTTAAGGTTGTTCTTTTCTAAGTGCTCTCTGATGACACGTGTCTCAGGAACCGCCCAGTTTAGAAGAGGTTTGCTATGGGGATTTGCTTCTAAACTGGGCGGTTCCCGAGACACGTGTCATTAGAGAGTACTTTGACAGAAAAGAACAACCTTAATTTCAGAAGCCCATAAGTACTGAAAGGATTAAGATTTTTTAATAGAAGTAATTTACAAATCTGTTTAACTTTCTGGAGCCAGATGATATATAAAAAAAAGTTTTTTTCCTGGAATACCCCTTTTAATAACTCTGGAATGCTTTTACTTTTCATTCTGATTCAGAGATTGTTTTTTCGTGACATATTCTGCTTTATGTTAGTGGTAAAATTTCTTCCACTAATTTTTGCATCATTTCTTGGTGAAAAATTCCAAAATTTGATGAAAGATTTGAACATTAGCATTTTTTTTCTTTGCAACACTCTGCTTATGAGGAAGATCGACATCCCAAATAAATTATATATTGATTCAAATATACAATATGTCTACTTTTATGTTGGCATCATAAAGTTGACATGTTTTTACTTTTGGAAGACATCAGAGGGCTTCAAAGTTTAGCAGCAATTTTCCACAACATTTTCTAAATTGGAATCTGGATTTGAAGGGCCTTCATATTAAGAATAACCCATAAATGACCCCATTATAAAAACTGCACCACCTCAAAATGGTATTCAAAATGACATTCAGTAAGTGTGTTAACCCTTTTGGTGTTTCACAGAAATGGCAGCAAAGTGAAGGAGAAAATTAAGTCTTTATTTTTTACACTCATGTTCTTGTAGACCCAGTTTTTGAATTTTTATAAGGGGTAAAAGGAGAGAAATCCATTTTGTAACCCAATTTCTCTCGAGTAAGGAAATACCTCATATGTGTATGTCAAGTGTTCGGCGGGCGCAGTAGAGGGCTCAGAAGGGAAGGAGCGACAATGGGATTTTGGAGAGTGAGTTTTTCTGAAATGGTTTTTGGGGGTCATGTCACATTTAAGAAGCCCCTGTGGTGCTAGAACAGCAAAAAAAAAAAAAATAAATAAACACATGGCATACCATTTTGGAAACTAAACCCCTCAGGGAACGTAACAAGTAGTACAGTGAGCCTTAACACCCCACAGGTGTTTGATAAATGTTCATTAAAGTGGGATGTGGAAAGGAATTTTTATTTTTTTTTTTACACTAAAATGCTGGGGTTACCCCCAAATTTTTCATTTTCACAAGTGGTATTTGAAGAAAATGTCACCGTAAATTTGTAAATGCATTTCTTTGGAGTAAGGACATACCTCATATCTGGGCGTAAACAGCTCTGTGGGTGCACAACGGTCTCGGAAGAGCAGGAGCGCAGTCAGGGGCCTTGAGCATTTACAGAGCTACCTATGGAGCCAGAACATCGGGACCCCCTCTCAAGGAACGTTACATGGGGTACACGAAGTTTGTAAAGTGGGGTACAGTGGGCCGTAAAATGACAAAATAGGTTATGTTCCCAGGATAATGACTTTTTTTTTTTTTTATGAAAGTTATTTTGGGGCAATTTAGTGGTTTATGGTGTTAAAATTTGGAATGTATTCTGGACTTGGTACATTGTGGTCAAATTATGGGAAATTTTAAATTAATAGAGAAAATCTAGTATTCCATGGAAGTGTGATACTCCCTGAAGCAGTTTTTAATGCAGAGGCCCTGATGATCGGGGCGAGTGTCACATTGAGTGGTGGTGTCCTTCAGTATCCCCCTCCTTTCACACACACTGCATTTTTTCTGGAATCGGCCCTGCTTTCTAGTGTGAGGATCTCACCTGGAAAGTGTTGGCCTGGGACGATCCTGGCACCTATAACTTCAGTTCCTTGTAAAGGAACTCTTTCCCGGTCTCCAAAGATCAGGGCCTTTAGGACATCTTCTTGGAACTGGAGGAATGTCCCTGTTTGCCAGCGTACTGGGACAGTACAAAAGAGTTGTACATGGCAACCTGTACCAAGTTGACCGCAACTTTTTTGTACCATACCCGTGTTTTCTGCATGGCGTTATATGGCTTGAGAATTTGATCATAGAGAGAAACTCCCCCCATATACTGATTGCAGCCCAGAATGCAGTGGGGCTTGAGGACCGTTGTTGTGGTACCTCGCACAGGGACAGGTGAGCTGCCGTTACCATGAATTGTGGTCAGCATAAGGACATTCTCTTTTATTTTTTTTCTCTCCAAACTGTACCTCCTACCTGTCCCTGTACACTGAAGCTCATCCTGACTACACAGCTCTTCTTCAGCACTGAGGGGCACAGATCTTGGCAGAGGGGGGGGGTCCCTGGCTTTTTCTCCCAGCTCTGCCCGCTGACTGAACTCGGTTGGCTAGCAGAGCTGAGAGAAGGGGACATTAAAGGGGTACTCCCCGGGAAAATTTTTTTTTTTTTTTTAATCAACTGGTGCCAGAAAGTTACAGATTTGTAAATTACTTCTATTAAAAAATCTTAATTCTTCCTGTACTTCTCAGCTGTTGTATGCTCCACAGGAAGTTCTTTTCTTTTTGAATTTCCTTTCTGTCTGACCACAGTGCTCTCTGCTGACACCTCTGTCCATTTTAGGAACTCTCCGGCGCAGGAGAGGCTTGCTATGGGGATTTGCTTCTACTCTGCACAGTTCCTAAAATGGACGTCAGGGCATACCTGTACCCCCCGGGGTCCCTAAGTGGTTAAAAAAATTGTGCTTTAGGTTCATATGTGTTGCAGGTGCCTACAAAGATCAAGCCTGTTCCTCTGTGCTGAAGCATAAATGGAAGTAAATGGTTAAACAGCTTTCCTGAGGCCCTTTTACTTCTTCCTAAGCTCCAGCTAATATTTAGTGTGAAATAGAGAGCAGGAGCTTGTATTTCAGAAACAGATTGTATTGTGATATTGTTGCTTTTGGAAATTTGTTCCTATACTGGGGTGCACCACCTGCAACTTTATCAGGTTTGGTATGCTTCATTTTAGTCTTAATGTGTAGCTTGTATTGTGTGTTTTCACTTTAAGGGTATGGTTCCACGTAGTGTACACACAATGTATTTTGCTGCTTATCTGCTGCTGCATAGTTTCCTACCCATTGAGATCCATGGGTAGCAAAATCAGCTACAGAAAGTACGCAGCAAAATGTTACGTATTTGCCATGTGGGACCCGTACCCTTAATGTGAAAACACACAATCAGGTTGCATTGCAGTTTCAAATTGCAGTGCAACTGCAATGCAACCTTATCGTGTTTTCACTCCAAGGCAGAGTTCATACTGAGAAATCTCTAGCCGTAAATGTTCGATGTTGTGACCAACGGAGACTGCACGGACATTGCCGTCCCCATAGATGTCAATGTATTCCATACAGATTCCGCTGAAAGAATAAACAAGTGTGCAATGAAACTCTGCTGCACTGCAATTTCTGAGTGCAATAAGTCTTGGAAATTCCTTTAGTATAAATCCTGCCTAAAGTTCAGAAGGGAAGTGTTCACATGTTTCACATATGTCTACATGTAACATTTATCTCAGTGGTTCAGGCTCCTTGATAAGTTTGGTATATTGTTAGATTAAATGGGCACTGTCAGATACAAAAACTTTTGCTATGTTGTAAAGCATGCACAACCAGTAGGTTTTATAATTGCTTTCATTAGAAAATGTTCTGTATTTCATACTAAAAAAGCCAGTCAAACTGCCCCCTCCCCTGCCTGCTAGGACACATACTAGTCCTGCTGTGTCCATGCATCATCACCTATGTCATGGACACACTTCCTTGATTGACAGCTGTGAGTGCAGGGCTCATAACTGGAGGAAAAATCCTCCCACTGTCAGCTTGTGTCCCGCTACTGTCAGTGAGAACAAGCTGGGAGTTGTAGTTTTGCTAATGCTAGGGGAGATGTGAGCAGACAGCATACTGAGGGAGGGGGCGGAGACTGCACAGTGAGGCCACGCCCCTCCCTTTGAGAGGAATTCAGACTAGTGAGCTAAATTAAAAGTGTAATAAAAAAATTAATAAAGGTGCTAGACACATAAAAATTAGATGTTCATGGTCAGGATTAGGTACTGAGTGATATATTCAAACAAAATTGTTTTTTTGTTGGATCTGACGGGTACGCTTTAACCCCTTAACGACGCAGGATGTTTATTTACGTCCTGCGCCGGCTCCCGCGATGTGAAGCGGGATCACGCCGCGATCCCGCATCATATCGCGTTGGTCCCGGCGCTCATCAACGGCCGGGACCCGCGGCTAATACCACACATCGCCGATTGCGGCGATGTGCGGTATTAACCCTTTAGAAGCGGCGGTCAAAGCTGACCGCCGCTTCTAAAGTGAAACTGAAAGTGACCCGGCTGCTCAGTCGGGCTGTTCGGTGTCCGATCGACGAATGACTGCTCCGTGCCTGAGATCCAGGCAGGAGCAGTCAAGCGCCGATAACACTGATCACAGGCGTGTTAATACACGCCTGTGATCTGTGTAAAAGATCAGTGTGTGCAGTGTTATAGATCCCTATGGGACCTATAACACTGCAAAAAAATGTAAAAAAAAAGTGTTAATAAAGGTCATTTAACCCCTTCCCTAATAAAAGTTTGAATCACCCCCCTTTTCCCATAAAAAAAATAAAACAGTGTAAAAAAAAATAAAAATAAACGTATGTGGTATCGCCGCGTGTGTAAATGTCCGAACTATAAAAATATATCATTAATTAAACCGCACGGTCAATGGCGTACGCGCAAAAATATTCCAAAGTCCAAAAAAGTGTATTTTGGTCACTTTTTATACCATTAAAAAATTAATAAAAAGTGATCAAAAAGTCAGATCAAAACAAAAATCATACCGATAAAAACTTCAGATCACGGCGCAAAAAATGAGTCCTCAGACCGCCCTGTACGTGGAAAAATAAAAAAGTTATAGGGGTCAGAATATGACATTTTTAAACGTATACATTTTCCTGCATGTAGTTATGATTTTTTCCAGAAGTGCGACAAAATCAAACCTATATAAGTAGGGTATCATTTTAACCATATGGACCTACAGAATAATTATAAGGTGTAATTTTTACCGAAATATGCACTGCGTAGAAACGGAAGCCCCCAAAAGTTACAAAATGGCGTTTTTTTCTTCGATTTTGTCGCACAATGATTTTTTTTTCCGTTTCGCCGTGCATTTTTGGGTAAAATGACTAAAGTCACTGCAAATTAGAATTGGTGACGCAAAAAATAAGCCATAATATGGATTTTTAGGTGGAAAATTGAAAGGGTTATGATTTTTAAAAGGTAAGGAGGAAAAAACGAAAGTGCAAAAACTGAAAAATCCTGAGTCCTTAAGGGGTTAAAGGGGTGCTCCGGTGAAAACCTTTTTTCTTTTAAATCAACTGGCTCCGGAAAGTTAAACAGACTTGTAAATTACTTCTATTAAAAAATCTTAAGCCTTCCTTACTTATTAGCTGCTGAATACTACAGAGGAAATTCTTTTCTTTTCTTTTTGGAATGCTCTCTGATGACATCACGAGCAGTATTGATCACGGCATCTGAGTATTGATCACGGCATCAGTATTGATCACGGCATATTGATCACAGCATCGCGATCGCTGAAGTCTGCCGTTACTGGCAGGTCCCTGGCTGATGATGGCAGCCACGACTCGCCGTGCATGATGTGAGCACCCATCCGGTGCTCGCGTCATGTATAGGACGTAAATGTATCTCCTGGTGCGTTAAAGTGGTATTCCAGGAATTAAACAGGCCTTTTTTTTTCTTTCAAAGGCCTCTTGCTGTTTGTCTCTGTAATACCACACCCAAAAGTGGAGAACAGGAGGGCGCTGCACCTGTTTATACACTTGTACAAGTCTACATTCACTTCCTCACTTTTTTAATTCATAAATAGTTAGAGATTTTTCCAAATCCTACATCACCATTTACTTTGGGGATAAAGCAAAAGTAAGCAATTTTGCAACTAAATGTTGTTTGCAAAATTGCTTACATTTTATTCTTATTGCCTAGAATACAGAGGATGGCCGGGCTGCTGACATTACACCCTCTGCTTAATCGCAGAGGGTCAGAATCCTGGGAGTGTGCTCCCCTGTCCTGCCACCTCCTGTGTGTGACAAATGGCTCACAGACCTCCACAGTGCTTGTGTGCTGTCCCTGGAACCATCTGTGATGAGCTTGTCACACAAGAAGGTGACGGGGCAGGACAACACTCTTGAGAGAGCTCCCTGCATCGCTCCAACACGGTCTGTAAACAATGTACTGCCCCCATCAAAACCGGGAAGTGGATCAGGACAGAGCAATGCAGGGAGCAGTAAATAGGAAGTTGAACAACCCCTTTTAATAAAGGAGGAGAAAAAACGATAGCAGATGTAAGACCACTTTTGCTTGCAAATCAATAGAAATTGTTATAAGTGTACCAAAGTGTGTAACCTGTGTCACTAAAATAGCAGTTGCTGTTTTTTTTTTTTTTTTTAGTAAATACTGTATCCAGGGGTTGGTTAGATGTGTACAGCTGTTCATCTTCACCTGTTTAGTGGGAAGGAGAGAAATACCATGCCTTACTGATCATGGGGATTTGGCAGCTGGGACCTTCACCATTCCTTAGAATGAAGGGGCTACAGTGCTGGTTAGATTGTAATGTTAAGGAATATGTTTTTTGATGTGAGGTTGTAGATTATGTACAGTATTAATCTGTAATGTAACATAAATAATAGAAATATGTACTCTGTTACACATTGTGTTACTTGCCACTTTTAACTGTGCTTGTGTAAACTATGCATTAAGATAAAAAGCTAACTCTAGGGAGTACAGTATTATGGGTAATCATGTGAAATATTTTAAAGGAGTTCTCCAACTGAAATCTTTTATCCCCCGCTGTGCCCGGGCTGTAAAACTATACAAAATAAACTTTCACTTACCTGCCTACGATCCCCCGTTGTTCCGATATCGCCGCTCGTGCTCCGGTCCCTGTCAGCTTCCTCTTCCTGCGGGTCGGTGACTTCACTCTGCACTCAGCCTATCAGCAGCCGCGACGGGACATTGCTGCGGCCGCTGATAGGCTGAGCGCAGAGTGAAGTCACCGACCCGCAGGAAGTGGAAGGGACCGGAGAACGGGACGGCGATATCGGAACAGGGGATCGTAGGCAGGTAAGTGAAAGTTTATTATGTATAATTTTACAGCCCAGGCACAGCGGGGGTTAAAAGTTTTTTTTAGCTTAGAGAACTCCTTTAAGTATAAGAAAAGGATTTCTGAACAGAATGGTTTGTTTTTAGGTAGGAAAGTAATGCATCAAATCTGGGCCACTAGTACACAAACCTATTAAAATTTGTGCACAAATGTGATGAAACTCAGCAAGGCTTGCCAAACTAAAGAAGTGTTGGGTTGATGTTATATTAGTTCAAGAGTATATGTTTACTCGGCGGAATGTGCGCCCAGAAATTTTCTGAGCAGACCTGCTTCAGGTGCTCGGAAATACACCGTCTCCATAGACTGAAATGCATTTCAGAACAGATTCTGTAGAAAAAATGAATATGTCAATTCTCTCTGTGTACATCAGAATAGGAATTTATGTGGCAGATGTTTCTGCTGTGGAAATTCTGCCATGTGCAGGGGGCAGCAGAATCTAATTGAAAACAATGGGAGTCTGCTACAACAGAATTTCTGAGCAGAATTTTTCCGCTGCATTCCACTCGGAAATTCTCCAGTGTGATTGGAGCCTAAAGGTAAAATCATTCCCTGCCATCTTAGCTTTACTATATTTCATACTTATTTTAGGAAAATGTGTACATGTTTTAGATGTTACTTTTCTAACTACGTGTCCCCAACAGGTAAATCTTTGTAAAGGTTACCAATGAAATACTTATTGCACCTGTGAAAGGATTGCAAAAGTTGTTCCTTTGTTTAGATGCAGCTGTATGTATTGTTTAGCATGAAGGCATTTTACTCTGCTTCAAGCCCTTTTATTTGAAATTGGAGCTGAATATAGAATGTCTAAGCTTAATGGTGGCAAATCTTTGGTGCTGTAAGAACAGTAATTGTAAAGAATGCATTATGAAATACCAATCACTTTAATGCCTTTAAAACACCACTTCATTCACAACTGATACCGGAATTTTGTGAATAAGCATACTATAAATTGTGCCTTGGGACAGCAGATTGTAGATTTTTTTTATTATGCTTTGTCCTGAGCTTTATTTCAGCTTAATTATGCATCTCTTATGACCTGCCAAAAAGAAGTGGATGAAGAGAAGACACCTTTTTAAGCAACTTTCTTTGAGGAAAATGGTTTCCCCTTACAAGCCCACACCCCTGCCTGGACAAAGTAGCCTAAACTGAATGTGTTGCCATGATTTGTTTTCCTTTTTAGAGCCAGATACTGAAACCTTCTTAATTTATTTTTATTTGTATGTTATTCAATGAGGCATAACAAACATTATATTTTAATAGTTTGAACAATTCCTGCATGGCCATACCAAATATTTTTTGGAGTTCCTCTCTTTTGTTTATGTTTCAATTTACAACACCGGAAATGGGGAGGACTTTTTTTTTTTTTTGGGGGGGAGGTTATAAGAGGATTTTTAACCCCTTAAGGAAGCAGGGTTTAGCCATAACTAGGGATGTCCCAATGCCATTTTTTTTCTAAACACAGAGTAAGAGTAGCAAAAAATTATAATTTTTTTTTTTTTTTTAAAGGGGTACTCCGCTGCTCAGCGTTTGGAATGAACAGCTGTCACGCCCCCTCCCATAGACTTGCATTGAGGGGGTGGGGCGTGACGTCATAAGGGGATTGGGGCTTTGACGTCACGAGCTCCCGGCGCTGGCTCCAGCGTTCGGAACAGTTTGTTCCAAACGCTGAGCAGCGGAGTACCCCTTTTAAATACTTGCCAATACCAATTACCGATACTTTTTTTTTAATGTCGTGTGACTTTTTATTTTTTTATGGGGAAAAGGGGGGTGTTTTCATTAGGGGAAGAGCTTTTTTTTTAACATTTTTTATACAACATGTAATAAATGTTAAAGTATATCCCCTCCCCAGATAACTGTCCCCTATATAAAAACTCTCATACAAGCTGTTTAGGTTGTAGGTAGCCCCCTATTAGCTTGGCAGTCAGTCTCAGTAATGGCTTGTAGGCAGTAGAGGCCCCTCACATTAGGTAGGCAGCAAAAGTCCCTCTCATTAGGTAGGCAGCAGAAGCCCCAGATCCTCTACAAGTACTTGTACAAATGTCCAGTATCGGTATTGGGACATACCTAGCCATAACACTTATAATTTTATACTCACAGACCCATTTGAGGGCTTGTTTTTTTGTGCCACCAATTGTATTTTGTATTAACATCCCTCATTTTACCACAAAACGTACATTGAAACAAAAATATTTGTGGGGCAAAGTAAAATAGAAAAAAAAAAAAAACTTTAACTTTTGGGGGGGGGGGGGGGCATCAGTTTGAAGGCAGTGCACTTTTCATTAAAAATTACACATTTTCTTTGATTATGACAATATTCAATTTATATAGGTGTTATTTGTTTTACAACTTTAAAAAAAATATCTTTTTGTACGTAAATTAGAATGCTTAAAATTGTCCTTCTGACCCCTATAATTTTTATTTTTTCCTGTATACAGGGATGTATGAAGGCTAATTTTTTTTGAGCCGTGATCTATAACTTTTTGTCGGTACCACTTTTGTTCTGATGGGACTTTTCGATCACTTTCTATAAAAAAATTTTAATGATTTATAAAGTGACCAAAAATATGCAATTCTTGACCTTGGTATTTTTTTTTGCGTTCCTTAAGGGGTTAAAAACGTATTATTTTTTTATGTCCACTTAAAAGAATTTTATAAACAATCATTGGGTTGTTTTTCATATCATTGATAAATTAGATTGGTGCTCCTGGGACTGTATTAGCAAAGTCATTATGGCTGGCACAAAGGCCTTTAGGCCTCCACCTGCCATATTAACCAATCAGACTCTCTATACCCATAGCACATGTCACTTAGCTATTTGAATTCTGTGTTTGCTACTGATAGCAGCGGGCACCTCCATCTATAAAGTGGGGTCCTGAGCTCACTTCATAGGCCCTGAGCACATACATGCCATATATATTTAACTTGTGATGCCAAGGGGTTAAAATGCCGGTTTATTTCAGGCTGCACTTTTCATGCATGGTAGCCCAAACCACAAAGAGATACAGGTCAACATGGCATCAAACTGCTTAAACTGAAGTCAGCTTGGAAAATCCACTGCCTGCATCTCAGTGCAGACTTCGGTTGTGGTACAGCCCACATGTGAAAGCCAGCCAAATGTGAATTGATAATTTCCCATTCTATCATGTAAAAATAACCTACTAAAAAAATGTTACCCGGTCTCCTTTTTTACATGCAGCCTAAAAATCTGAAACACTTAAGTAGGATGCATTACTGCAGTGAGAATGTAAATAACGTTTATTAGGTGCACAGATGACAGGAAAAACCCCACCCATCTCCACATCTGACAAAATGTAGATTTCATGTGCAAAGTACTGTAGTTCTTGTTCACATTGCCGCTGTGCTCCATCCCGTTAAGGGCCCGTTCAGCTTATTTTTATTTTTTTTGCACCAGATGACCCCAAAAACAGGTTTGAGCACAATGGACTCCACCTGGTCCTAAGGGATCCCATTGACTTAATTGGGGTCTGTTCGGGATCCGGTAATTTACCGGAGATTAGTGGAGAAATACATGCACTATTTTATTTTATTTTTTTCTCCTCTAAACTCCCATCATTCCGATGGACTTGCAGACAGATCTCCATATAACTGAACGCAACTGTAATATGAACAAGCCCTAAATTAGTATATTATGATCCTTACTAAATTTATCACATTGAATCTGCTTTTTTATTCTACGTAAAACATGTTGTAGAGCAGGAGTTGCTGAACAGATTGATTATATAGTTTTGTGGGGAAAAAGATTGTTTCCCACATATGGCAGAAAGCCCGTGTGGAACTCCAAACCCAGAATAAGAAGGAATTTATAGGGCTTGTAGAGTGTTTTATTTATTTATTTATTTATTTTTCATCTTAGACTGGCTTAACCCCTTAAGGACGAAGCCCATTTTGGCCTTAAGGACGCAGAAAATTTTATTTTTAAGTTTTCATTTTTTCCTCCTCGCCTTCAAAAAATCCTAACTCTTTTTTATATTTTCATCCACAGACTAGTATGAGGGCTTGTTTTTTGCGCGACCAGTTGTCCGTTGTAATGCCATCACTCACTTTACCATAAAATGTAGGCCGCAACCAAAAAAATACTATTTGTGTGGGGAAATTAAAAAGAAAACCGCAATTTTGCAAATTTTGGAAGGTTTTGTTTTCACGCCATACAATTTATGGTAAAAATTACATGTGTTCTTTATTCTTTGGGTCAATACGATTAAAATGAACCCCATGCTAACATACTTTTCTTTTACTGTTGCGCTTAAAAAAAAATCACAAACTTTTTAACCAAATTAGTACATTTTAAGATCCCCCTATTTTGAAGACCTATAACTTTTTCATTTTTCCGTATAAGTGGCGGTATGAGGGCTCATTTTTTATGCCGTGATCTGTACTTTTTATTGATACCATATTTGCTTATATAAAACTTTTAATACATTTTTTATTAATTTTTTTGGGAATAAAATGTTATAAAAAAGCAGCGCTGCGGGCGATCCGATCATCCAATTAAGTGACCGCGAAGCTGCAGATGCCGTGATCTGTATTGATCACGGCATCTGAGGGGTTAATGGCGGACATCCGCGGGATCGCGGATGTCCGCCATTACCGGCGGGTCCCTGGCTGCAATCAACAGCCGGGACCTGCCGCGCATGATCCGGGCATCGCTCTGATGCCCGCGGTTATGCTTAGGATGTAAATGTACGTCCTGGTGCGTTAAGTACCACGTCACCAGGACGTACATTTACAGCGCTCGTCGTTAAGGGGTTACAAATAATTAGCAACTTCTACTCACCTGCTCAATCTCACACTGCTGCCATCAAGGATGGTATCTGGTCCTGGTGCCTGCTCTATAGCTCTTTCTGCTTTCCTCTTTCACATGCAAGGAATGTCCACTGCTGCAGCTTGTGATTGGCTGTGCAGGCATTTCCTACAAGTTGAAGAGGTGAGCATGAAGTGCTTAGGGGACCAAATAGTTCTTTATTTCTAAACTAGTGTAAAAAAAAAAAAAAAAAAAAATTGGCACCAGACAACAACTTCAAACTAATCAATGACGGTTATACTGATTTATATATATATATATATATATATATATATATATATATATATATATATAATATA
Organism: Hyla sarda; assembly: GCF_029499605.1. NCBI lineage: Eukaryota > Metazoa > Chordata > Amphibia > Anura > Hylidae > Hyla > Hyla sarda. Next base: position 215,987,155 of record NC_079190.1, on the reverse strand, counting down.
CCAGGGCTGTGTTCATAGTGTGTAATGCTTTAGTTAAGGCACAGAGTCAGTATATGTTGCACAGTAACAGTAGACTCTTCTTAGATGACATTCCTACATCAGGACTTTGTGAAAACAGCAACATGTGAATTTCGGTTAGACTTAAACATGGTTTTGTAATTGTACCGATACTTGAGCACACACTGATGTTGACCTTTTTGTATTTTGGTTATGCTCAATCAGAGATGATGTTGTCCGATAAGTTTAGTTGGGATTCATCCTCTTTGACCTCCACTGATCCTGGGACTGCACAGGCTATAGAGCTGATCAAGTCTTTCCCTGCACAGTAGCATTCCATTCGAAACTCATTGCACAGAAAAAAAAAAAATCAGGAATGACACTGAGATCTTCTAGAACTATATCCAAGTCCTAGCTGACCTGACTTTTTTTTGTGTGTTATATCTGACGTTTCGTATTCTGGCGAAAATACTGTAGCTTTCCTCACGTTTATGCAATTGCTGAAGAACTGGACTCCGCCTTCCTTATTTCTTATTGAGTGCAGCATCCTAACTGAAAAGGGTTGCTGCCTATGCAGGAAAAATAGAATGGGCCTGGATGGTGGGCAATATATTCTTCTTCACCCAACAGGTGTGTGGCAACAGAAGATTAGTCGGAGCAGTTTGTTTCTCCTACAGGATAAGAAGCACTTAGGCCCAGATTTATCAAACTGCGGGAGAGAAAAAGTGGAGAGATTTTCCCACAGCAACCAATCACAGCTCAGCTTTCACTTTTCCAGAGCTCGCTAGCTGAGCTGTGATTGGTGGCTGTGGAAAAATCTCTCCCACTTTTTCTCTCACAATTTTAATAAACTGGGCCATATATAGATCATGAAATCTCTTAAGATAGAACCTCTGGACAGCTGCTATGGATGATAAATATTATTGCTGCCGAACCTAGTGCCTGCCTTTTTGGGTGCCTGCCTTATTCAGCAGCTCCTCACAGGCTTACAGAACTACTGACATAGTAGCTGTCCAGCCGTCCTTCTGTGTGACTATTGACTGCCAAGGCCCTGCCCTCACCCCTTAGTTGCTACTGGATAGCCAAACAATTATTTAGCATCAGCAATTAGTGTAAAAAAGACATAAATGATTATTTTTTCTGTAAAGTTCCACTCCCACCTTCTGGACACCCCAGGCACTTGCACTCCTGTTCCTTGTGTTAAGAAAGGCCCATATTTACAACTACTTAAATATCAGCTCAGTTTCTCTTCTTCTCTCATGTACAACCAATAAATGTATTAACTGTTTAGTGTGACAGATCGGCCTAAACTGGGTTCTAACCGTTTTGGTGACTATTTTTGAAAGCTAGCCTTTAAATTTTGTAAACCGTTTTATTTACTGTTTATGCAGCCTTTTCATTGCCTCTATTACACAATCCTTATATATTTCATTATGTAGTACTTTCATTCATCATGCTTTTGGTGTAAAATCCAACCTCTGACTAAAAAAAACATAGTATAGCATAAAGGAAAATGTAACATCTGTAACCAATGTCTAAAATTAGCAGTGTCACAATATTTCTTAATGCATCTCATAAATAAAAACCGTTTTTAACCTGTTTTAATTAGCTGCTAAATCCTGAATACATTTAATCCTGGTGGACCATGCACCTTGTAGCCACTCCAAGTAGGTTATCATATGCTCAATGGTGCCCCCTGTGTTTTGAGCATCGTACAATTTCATACCTTTTGTGAGAGTCATAACTTTAAGGTGCTTAGTTCACACAAGTGTATTCTGTATTAAACCCACAGCGTGCTTCTTGCTGCGAGTTTGGAAGGGACTGGCTTTCCGCAGCAGGTTTTTGTCCGCATAATGTCCGCAGCAGACCCTTTTGACTTCAGTGGGGTCTGCGGCAGATTTTGCACAGGAGATATTCTGATGCGGAGAACCTGCCCCTTGCAAACAGGTCTATCAAGTCCAACCTACCAGGTGCTGATCCAAAAAATGGTGAAAACCCTTATGAAGCAGTTGCCAGTCACCCCGTATCAGGGAAAACTTCTTCCAGACTAAAGTTGTGACAATCCAAATCCATGAATTTTAATAACCATTTCCAGAAATCTAGTATACATGTCTAACATGTTTACTCTCAATACTCTTACTGTAAAGAGACCCTGACTACAATAATACTATCTTCTCCAGTAAGTTTTTCTTATATGCCAGAATTGTACACATCCAATTATAAGATCATTTAGCAAATGTGCATCCAGCAAACACATGGATCAAACATATGACCGTAAACAATGTTTATACTGGAACATTCTCGCTTTGTGAAACATACCTCAATCAAATAAATATTAATTATTTTAATTAATGTCATATGGTTTTACATAAAGAGTAGAGAAAAAAAATGGGATAATACTTTAATTTGCATTTCTTAAACAAATAATAAAAGAAAGTCTAAAAATGCAGAGTGCGTATAGTCCTTACCTAGCTGTTGGGAAACATGGCGCCAATAAGAGAGTTATGAAATAAAATTATGGAGATGATTATTAAAGGGGTTATCCAGGAATAGAAACACAGAGCTACTTTCTATCAAAAACAGCTCCGTGTTTGCCTCCAGGTTGGGTTTGGTTCTGCAGCTCAGTTCTATTGAAGTGAAGGGAGCCAAGTTGTAATACCACACCAAACCTGGAGACAGACATGGAGCTGTTCCTGAAAGAAATTAGTTGTGATTTTCTGTTTCTGGATAACCCCTTTAAACACAGAGTGTAGCAAAAGATGTAGGTTGTAGGTACATCAGCTGTACTGTAATACTGTAAAATACGGCTTGCAAATGAAATATTCACAACAATCAAAGGGGCAGAAATATGGTTTACAAAAAAGCATGGGTAAAATTAAATATGTCAGCTAATTTTACAGATGCTTTTTTGTCACGTATTTCCCGTAGGACCATGATTCCAGGAGAGTGGCACATGACAAGGAGGCCACTGATTATGGCCAATATACAGCGCTGTGCTTCAACATAATTTATTAGGCTTTTATGCATGAGTCCAACTCACTCGCTATGTTGTTTGGGCCTACCACACTATTTATATGTTTTAAACTTTGCAGCTATTATGAATGAACCAATGCAATGCTATATTAAACAGCTGAAGCGTACCTGTAGTTTCAAAAGATCTTTAAGAGCCTGCATGGTTTGTTAGACCAACCCTTTAAAGTGGTGACAAGATGTTTTTAGCACTTTTCCAGACAGTCCCCTCCATAGTGCTCCGCTATTTCTTGTTCTCTCCATTTCGAGTGGAGGAACCAGAGCTGGGCAGTTTGTCAGTAGCGCACACACTGGACTTCCTTTTTCCTTCCCTGGCCAGTTGCAGCACAACATAAAATCATCTCTGCTATTCCATGACATACTGCTGGTAAAAGTGCACTGAACAGGGTGGCACTGTACTGTGTTGATGGCTTTACACGGTATATAACCGGAAAAGTGGGATATCGTATACTGGTGCTATGTGAGTAGAAATGAAAGCTGCAGCACAACAATGACAACAATGATTATCTGTTGCTAGAGAGATACTTGGCCTAACAGGCAGTGGCTAGCAGACTTCTGAAAAGTGAGGCACCTAGTGGCCAAGCGTTTAGAGCCTTTTTCTGGGGTAGAGTGTCCTTTTTGGTTAAGTGATTTTATAGGAATGTTAAGACTCACTTAGACTATTACATGGAGAGAAGTTGTTTGAAAGGACAGTGACCATTTAAATAGCAATTGAAAGAGAAGGCGTCATATAAAGAATGTATACTCATTGCCTGAACACACAAGCACAGTACAGGCACTAGTTTAAAAAAAAAAAAAAAAATTTTTTTTTTATTTTTTTTTTTTTTTTTACAAGGGCCTCTCAGTGAATACTGCCTTCTGTCTTTAAAAAAACAAAATGAAAGTAAAGTTTTAACTAGATTTGTCTTTCAGTAAAAAGGGCTAATTTTATAGCCCCTCTGGGCTATTTGTTTTGTTAAAAGTATTGAAAACACATTGACAATGTAAATGCAGGTCATGTAATAACAATTTACTTCTCGTTTCTTCAAGGTATGTGTCCCATAGCCAAAATGTTCAGCTAATAAACATTGTGATTTGTGTATTGCTACAAAGTAAAAAATAAAATAAAAAAAAGAACAGCGCAGCTGTGACAAGAGCACAGGAGCTGCGCTCTCTTCATTCCCGGCGGGTCCCGGTGGCTGTCAGCAGCCGCAGACCCGCCGGTAATGGCGGACATCAGCGATCGCGCTGATGTCTGCCATTAACCCCTCAGGTGCTGTGATCAATACAGACCATGGCATCTGCGGCAGTGCGGCACGTATAATGGCTGATCTGATTGCCCGTGGCACTGCCGTGGGGATCAGATCAGCCAAGATGGCGGACAGAAGTACCCTCATAAAGCCTCCATCCGTCTCCCAGGGTGTTCTGCACTGATCTGTCTTCCAGCAGACCAGAGCAACAGAACGCCGATAATACTGATCAATGCTATGCCCTATGCAAAGCACTGAACAGTATTAGCAATCTAATGATTGCTATAAATAGTCCCCTGTGGGAACTAAAAAAAAGTGTAAAAAAGAAAAGTGAAAAAATAATGTGAAAGCCCCTCCCCCAATAAAGTTTTGTCACCCCTTTTCTCTATATTAATACAAAAAAGCATAAAAAAATTAACGTTTGGTATCGTTGCGTGTGTAAATGTCCGAACCGTAAAAATATCTTAATTATCCCCTATGAAAATATTTTACTTTTATTGTGACTTCAAACCGCAATTAAAAAGTCACATATACACAAACTTGGTTCCAAAACAAACTACAGATCATGGCGCAAAAAATTAGCCCTCACACATCCCTGAATACGGAAAAATAAGGAAGTTAGAGGTGGTCAAAATAGGGCAATTTTAAACATACTGATTTTGTAAAAGAAAATTTAGATTTTTAAAAAGCAGTACAATAATAGAAATGTATGTAACCATGGGTATCATTTTAATCGTATTGATCCAGAGAATAAAGAAAACATGTAATTTTTACCGTAAAGTGTAGAGCACGAAAACGAAACACCCCAAATTTGCTAAATTATGATTTACATTACATGTAATGACATGATTTTCCTTGCACAAAAAATAATTTTTTGGGTTTACCATACATTTTTAGGGTAAAATGAATGATTTCATTGCAAAGTACTACTGGTCATGCAAAAAACAAGCCCTCATATGGGTCTAGGAATGGAAATATAAAAGAGTTATGAATTTTAGAAGGCGAGGAGGAAAAAACAAAAACGCAAACCTAAAATTGGCTGTGGCCTTAAGGTGAAAATGGGCTAAGTCCTTAAGGGGTTAAAGGGGAACTCCGGCCCTAAGACATCTTATCCCCTAAAGGATAGGGGGATGAGATATCTGATCGCGAGAGTCCCGCCGCTGGGGACCCCCGCAATCTCTCATTAAGCACCCACCTGTGTGAGTTGCATGCCAGCGCTGGAGGCTGAGTCTGAAGCCTCATGACTCCGCCCCTGTGTAATGTCACAACCCCTCAATGGAAGTCTGTGGGACTTGGATTGAAGGGGCGGGGTGTGACATCACAAGGAGGCGGGCAGGAGAGATTGCGGGGGTTCCCACCGGCCGGACCCCTGCCATCAGACATCTTATCCTATATCCTTTGGGTACGAGATAAGATGTCTAGGGGCGGAGTACCCCTTTTAAGGTAAAAGAAGCCCCAAAATTAGGTGTACCTCCTGTTCAGTTTATTTGCACAACTTTTGAAATCTTGCTCATCTTAACAGTCTTAAACTATATCTACAATTTTAAAGCTCTGTACATAATGACTTATACTGAGACTGTAAATTGAAATTCATTTCCCGAAATTGTAAGAAATATTCTATTTTCTCTAGCAATCACAACATGGCAAAGTGTAAAGATAGCATTGGGAATTAATGTTGAAATTTTATCTGAAGTATATGTGATGTTTTGTCCAGGGGTGCACAACCTTTTCTGGTCTGAAGGCCACATTGTCAGATTGTACCACTCCCAAGGGCCACAATAAGCCTTGGAGTATTCAAACCTGAAACCTCTGTGATATCAACAGTATATACAGTCATGGCCGTAAATGTTGGCACCCCTGAAATTTTTCAAGAAAATGAAGTATTTCTCACAGAAAAGGATTGCAGTAACACATGTTTTGCTATACACATGTTTATTCCCTTTGAGTGTATTGGAACTAAACCAAAAAAGAGGGGGAAAAAAGCAAATTGGGCATAATCTCACACCAAACTCCAAAACTGGGCTGGACAAAATTATTGGCACCCTTTCAAAAATGTGGAAAAATAAGATTGTTTCAAGCATGTGATGCTCCTTTAAACTCACCTGGGGCAAGTAACAGATAAAAAGGAGAGAAGTTCACTTAGTCTTTGCATTGTGTGTCTGTGTATGCCACACTAAGCATGGGCAACAAAAGAAAAGAGAAGAGAACTGTGAGAACCAAAATTTTGGAATAATATTAACAATCTCAAGGTTACAAGTCCATCTCTAGAGATCTAGATTTGCCTTTGTCCACAGTGCGCAACATTATCAAGAAGTTTGCAACCCATGGCACTGTAGCTAATCTCCCTGGGCGTGGACAGAAGAGAAAAATTGATTAAAGGTATCAATGCAGGATAGTCCAGATGGTGGATAAGCAACCCCAAAATGTTCCAAAGATACTCAAGCTGCCCTGCAGGCTCAGGGAACATCAGTGTCAGCGCGAACTATCCATCAACATTTAAATGAAATGAAACTCTATGGCAGGAGACCCTGTAGGACCTCACTGCTGACACAGAGACATAAAAAAGTAAGACCACCTTTTGCCAAAACGAACTTGAGTAAGCCAAAATCCTTCTGGGAAAACGTCTTGTGGACAGATGAGACCAAGATAGAGCTTTTTGGTAAAGCACATCATTCTACTGTTTACCAAAAAATGGAATGAGGCCTACAAAGAAAAGAACTCAGTACCTACAGTGAAATATGGTGGAGGTTCAATGATGTTTTGGGGTTGTTTTGCTGCCTCTGGCACTGGGTGCCTTGAATGTGTGCAAGGCATCATGAAAACTGAGAATTACCAATAGATTTTGGGTCGCACTGTACAGCCCAGTGTCAGAAAGCTGGGTTTGCGTCCGAGATCTTGGGTCTTCCAGCAGGACAATGACCCCAAACATACGTCAAAAAGCATCCAGAAATGGATGGCAACAAAGCGCTGAAGAGTTCTTAAGTGGCCAGCAATGAGTTCAGATCTAAATCCCATTGAACACCTGTGGAGAGATCTTAAAGGGGTACTCCGGTGAAAACCTTTTTTCTTTTAAATCAACTGGTGCCAGAAAGTTAATCATATTTGTTAATAACTTCTATTAAAAAATCTTAATCCTTCCAGTACTTATTAGCTGCTGAATGCTACAGAGGAAATTCCTTTATTTTTGGAACACTGAGCACAAGCACAGTGCTCTCTGCTGACATCTCTGTCCATTTTAGCAACTGTGCATAGCAGATGTATGCTAAGGGCAGCATGGTGGCTCAGTGGTTAGCACTGCACTTGCAGTGCTGGGGCCTTGGGTTCAAATCCCACTAAGGACAACAATAAATAAAGTTATTATTATTATTGTGATGTCAGCAAAGAGCACTGTGCTCGTGATGTCATCAGAGAGAATTCCAAAAAGAAAATAATTTCCTCTGTAGTATTCAGCAGCTAATAAGTACAGGAAGGATTAAGATTTTTTTAATAGAAGTAATTTACAAATCTGTTTTAACTTTCTGGCACCAGTTGATTTAAAAGAAAAAAGGTTTTCACCGGAGTACCCCTTTAAAACTGCGCTTTGGAAAAGGCGCCCTTCCAATAAGAGAGACCTGGAGCAGTTTGCAAAGGAAGAGTGGTCCAACATTCCGGCTGAGAGGTGTAAGAAGCTTATTGATGGTTATAGGAAGCGACTGATTTCAGTTATTTTTTCCAAAGGGTGTTTAACCAAATAGTAAGTTAAGGGTGGCAATAATTTTGTCCAGCCCATTTTTGGAGTTTGGTGTGATATTATGTCCAATTAGCTTTATTTCCTCCACTTTTTTGTTTAGTTCCAATACACACAAAGGGAATAAACATGTGTATAGCAAAACATGTGTTACTGCAATCCTTTTCTGTGAGAAATACTACATTTTCTTCTTCCGTGAATGTTGGCACCCCTGAAAAATTACAGGGGTGCTAACATTTACGGCCATGACTGTATAATAAATGTCTGATAGGCCAAAGTCTTAGAAATGTTACCCCCACCTATTAGGAAAATAGTTATATATTCTGTAGAAATACCCCTAATAAATGAATTTTCCAGCATAAATAAATACAGAAAATATAAAAGCCTGCTATGGTTATAAAATAAAGTACACTACTGCTTCTGTTTACTTGACCCCTGGATGATGCACCCTCCTGATGATGATCTGAAAACATTGCACCCAATAACTGAACTTGGCGCCCAGTGCCGTATGTTCAGAAGATCATCAGCAGAGCAAGGGAAGTAAACAGGTGGTGCGGCTTACCGTGAAGCAAGTGAGTATAGTAGTTTATTTTATATCCATAACGGGCTGTTATATTTTATATTTATTTTGGCAAAGCCCTGTAAAGTGTTAAGGCCAGGTTCACATGTTGCCACCATACCACATTGTGGGAGAAATAATGCCATAATCGGAGCACTGTAGAGATCTGCCACAACGCATGGACCCAGGCTTAAGGCGGTGATGCATTATAGCAGTTAGTAATACTGGCATAGTCACAGGCCGAGCACTGCCTTATCATATCTGATGCTAGCACATGGGTTAATGACAGATGATGTACTATATTTAGAAGAGTTTATGAGTCCCTTGCTCCTCATCACAGAGCTGCTCTTTCTGTAACTCGTCAGTGCTTGAAGTAACACGTCACTCTTCTGCGTGTCTGCCCGGCGTCTTTGTGTGTATGAACACCTCTCACTCATTTAAATACACTTTGGTGTTTGCTTAGTGAAGACTTTCTGGTTTTTATTTAATCTATCTGTACTCCATGGATAAGAACAATGTTGGCGCTCAGGATTATTCCTTTTACATAATCATCGTTATATTGTTGGGGGGGAATATACATATGTAAAACCTTTTGGTACCTGGTTGTCACAAGAAATCATCTACAAGATACCAGTGGGTAAAATGGCCTACTTATTTAATCCCTCTGGTGTATCTGATGCACTAGAATAGTTGATTAGGGCTGCAATGATTATTCGATTTTATTGATAATATTCGATAACAGGATTCGTTGTCTACGAATCCAGTTATCGAATTATCGGCTTTAAGTTCCTGACCCCCAGTCCCACCCTCTAAGCTCACCAATCAAGGGTGCTGTAGACTTCTCCAACATATATATATAAAAAAAAATAATAATAATGGTTGTTGACAGTGCCCATTTAAAAGAAATAAGTCCAAAATGGCCTAGAAACTGTTTTTTTTTAATGTTGCCATTGTACATCATTATTAAAGTTAAATCAGCTAAACCCTTTTTTTTATTTTTTGTGATTTTAGCCTTTTTTTTTATTTTTTTTCACGATTAATCGATGAAATAATAGTTAGCTGCAGCCCTATAGCTGATCATACAATCACTAGCACACTGCTTGTAAGAAGGGGCCAAAATATTTTACCTGACATTTCTAGAATCCGCTTTCACATGTATTGTATTGTAACTTTAATAATGGATAGAGGACTGTGTGCCTTGGTTTTTTTTGTTTTAACATCTAAAGGTAGGGTCACACGTAGCATACGCTGTGTATTTCACGCTGCAGGAAATCTGCTGGGCAATGCAAAATATGTAATGTATTTTGCAACGAGCAGACACACAGGGCTTCCCCGCTGCAGTCCCGTGTGAGCAGTAAGGTTTGTAGAGGAGCCCGCATGTCACAGTCTTGTCAGTGAACTTGACCCACCTCCAAAACGCACAGCGGACACAGGGCTAAATCAGGCGAAGACCCTGTGTGTCTGCTCGTAGCAAAATATACTACGTGTTTCCCACTGCCCAGCTGATTTCCTGAAGCGTAAAATATGCATTGTATATGCTACGTGTGACCCTACCCTTAAAGGGGTACTCTGCTGCACACATCTTATCCCTTATCCTTTGTATAGGGGATAAGATGTTAGATTGTGGGGGTCCTACCATTGGGGACCCCCGCAATCTCTGGGCCGGCAGCTGCGGCATCCGGAACACTGAAGCTTTCAGCTTCCGTGTTCGCGCCATCACGCCTCCTCCCATAGACTTGAATGGAGGGGGCGTGGCGACCTGTATTGCCAGTCATCGGGCACTTAACAGAGTTCACGCCGTGACCCAAATGACAGGGGTACTGGCCCGGAGATCGCTGGGGTCCCCAGCAGCAGGAGCCTCGCAATCTAACATCTTATCCCCTATTCTTTGGATAGGGGATGAGTGCAGCGGAGTACCCCTTTAAAGGAGAAGTATCATGGGGAAAAAAAGGATTCCCTATCCAAAGGATAGGCTATACCTTTTAGATTGCGAGGGGGTCCGACCGCTGGGAATAGCCGAATGGCTCTCCCATAGATATAGATAGAGGGTGCATGTCGGCCCCCCTTCGGCGAGAGCCGGGGCTCTGTACAGGAGATTGGAGGGGTCCCCGCAGTCAGACCTCCCGCAGTCTAATACTTATCCCCTATCCTTTGGATAGGAGATGAGCTTTTCCCCATGCTATATCTCATTTTAATAATAATTCAGCAAAGCATATCTAAATAACATATTTTATAATGTTTTCTCAAGTACAGTGGATTGTGATATGGGATATTACCATATGGTTAAAGAGGAAGACCGCTACACTAGTGGAGCTTTGCAGAGGGCACAGAGTACACCAGTGCTGCGTGGAGTGCATGGCACTTATATGCATAAAAATGCACCCTTTAAAAGCTGCAGGTTCTAGAATTACTGTATAATTTTTTTTCCTTTGGCGCCACCAAAGCTGATCAAGCAGGAAGAGGAGTCCCAAGACGATGCAAATTGGTTACTGAGCTGTAAACGCTAGCTTTCCTAATGCAATATATACCTCCTTCTATTTTGGTATAACCTTCAGTATCTGCAGCATTATATTGTACATACAATTCGTATATTGTAACCCACAAATCGCAGTTCTAGTTAGCCCTGCCAGTACAGAGGCTGCTAGAAGTGGTAAATTGAAATAAACACACTACATATGCAACCATTACCATCCCTTGGGACAGTAATGTCCTCGAGTCTCAGGAAGTGCTGTCAGGTCAGCAGCATATTATGGGTTAACTCTGTTGTAATATCAGATTTGGCACGTGCCCGTAGAAAATAGTGAAGGTTATCTGCCTTTTGTATTCTGGTTCCGGCAGTGACTGGAAAGCAGACAGAGTATTTATTTGTTACACTTCATTGCAAGATATATAATATTATTTATATATGTATCTATATCTAAATGGTCCCTTAATGGTCTTTTTTTTTTTTTTTTTTTCTGAGCTCATTGGACCCTAAAACGAGACTGATGCGAACGGCTATGACCGGGTCATGACGGGCCCCGTTCACTTGCATGGGGTCCGTCGGTGACCCGGTAACTTTACAGGATCTTAGAGGGAAAAAAAAATTGTGCTTGCACTATTTTTTATTTTTTTTTCTCCACTAAACTCCCGTCCTTCTGGCCGGATTGCCAACGGAACTCCGAATAGCGGAGTCTGACGGCAATGTGAACGGAGCCTAAGTTGTAATGCTACTGTTTAGACCAGTGTTTCCAAACCAGTGCACCTTCAGCTCTTGCAAAACTACATCTCCCAGCATGCTGGGAGTTGTATTTTGGCAAGAGCTGGAGGCACGGCAGTTAGGAAACACTGGTTTAGACACTATGGGGGAGATTTATCAAAACCTGTACAGAGGAAAATTTGCTTAGTTGCCTATAGCAACCAATCAAATCACTACTTTCATTTTTCAGAGGCCTTTTCAAAAATGAAAGAAGCGATTTGATTGGTTGCTATGGGCAACTAAGCAAACTTTCCTCTGAACAGGTTTTGATAAATGCTGACTTGGAATATGGCGTCTTTTTTTTTGTCAGCTTATGATGTCCTATGCAGATGACACAGAGACACTGCCCCTGTACACATGTCCTTCAGAGGATAATATGAGTAGTCTTTTTGGGGATCATTACAGCACTTCAGCCTTGTTTACTACTTTCTGACACTTGGGAGTCAGGGGAGTCTGGAGAAAAGAGTGTTGAGTTGCTAAGTATACAGTTGCCTTAATATAAAGGCCCCAATGCTTCTTAACTAGCACAGAGCCTTTACCACTCAGGCGGACAGTGACAGCGCCACATTTCTGCTGCGACTGTTTATTTACTGTATGGAGGTTTGGCTCCCTAGGAATAGCACATAGACTACAGGATACACATGTGGGTGGAGGAAAGAAAGTTTCATGTTCATTAGGTACTTTCTGTTTACACTCTCCTCGTGAAGAAGCTCACTGTGTAGTTAAAAATCCTGTGTTTTCCCTTACTGGAAACTATTTCTATGAAGTCATGGCAGAAAAGTAGAGGATGTTGAGCCAAATGCATACAAATGTGGCTGAGAATTCCTGATGGAAATGTTAGAGGAGCAAGCCTGTCCTGTTTCTACCATGCTTAATCTCATTGTGCGAGGCAAAGAACTGGTTAATTCATTTGCAGCAATTGGCAGCTGCATGCAGAGCTTCTCTCTTGGTCTGCTTCTTTATTCAGCTTTTTGTGTATTCCCTGCTAATATGAGAGCTGTATGTTGTAATGCTCAGCTGTTCAGGGATATTGGGGGTCTATTGTGCATGTGACCCCCCCCAACTGCAGCATTTTAGTCACTGTAATGTCGCTTGAACAGATTGATTGCTTTTCCGGTCACTGCACGTTTGGCGTGCTTGATTCAGCCTTCATTTGAGCTGCTGGGAGTGGGAGCTGTGACGTCCTTGGGTATCCGGCTTGGATGAAGACCAGGATTAACCCATGCTGTAATGAATGCATGCAATAGTCTGCTGTTGCAAACACATGCAGTCCAAGCTTACCATTGCGAGGAGTGATTTATAAGCAGAAGTGGGAGTCGGTCCCTTAACCCCCTTTATACAAATATATTTCAGAGCCATTAAAAAAGACAGTATACAGTATCTTCCTTAATAACACTATTCAGCCCCTTTAAATCTACACAGAACATCCTAAGCAGTGGATTTAGCAAAAACACTCAAGGTTCAGAAATACAATCCATTCACTGTGCTTTTCTCCAGGTTTTTTTTTCCTCCTGCTTTTTTATGTCAACTCTGACTTCAGATTGTAAAAAATGGGAAGTAATGTATGTGAAATAGATTCCAAGAATTGATTTCCATACATGCAGCTCCTTCTATTCCTGTTTATAAAAGATGCTTGCCACTCATTTTGGTGGGAGCATTATTTTCAGTTTAATCCTGTATTTGCAAAGATCGAGGCTGCTGAGGATGCATCTTTCTCTGACCCACTTTTTGCATTAATCACCTTTTTTTTTCTTTTTCTTTTCTTCCACTTTTCTTTACCTTTTAGACTGAGTGCATTTTCTTTATAAAGTGCTTGGTTTTCATCTGCCCCGGGGAAGGGAGCACAAGTAATGTCTGTATTTATGCTGGTCAGTCAGATATACAAGATATACCAACTCTGCTTTCCGTGTGGTTACATTAGATAGTTTGTGTCACTGCTGTACAGGATAAATACGAATGTGCAGTCTTTCCCAAATAAACAAACCATTTATTTATGGGAAATAGTGTGTATATGTGTAAATATACAGTGTTCCTTTAAGTTGAATGACCCTAAGTTTATAACATTCATCAGTAGTCTCCAAACTGTGGAACTCTATGCTGGGAGTTGAAGTTTTGCAAAATTTGGGAGTCCACTCTTCGGGGACCCTTGTTTTGCTGTGTAAGCATGCTCATAGTTGTCACTTTGCAACATCTGGAGGTCCACAGTCTGTCGATTTTTCATGTACAGTGATCTTTCCCGGTCCTTTTATAGGTCCTTAAATAGGTTTACCCAAGATGACAACTCTGACTATCCAGAGGATAGGTGATAAGTATCTTATAGATGTCTGACCTCTGGAACTACCTTCGGTCACAATGGGGGTCCCTTGCCCCCACATACTGTAAATAAGCCAGTGGTGGAGCATGCGTGTTACATCTCCAGTTTCTGAGACTTTCTGATTTAGTTAAGTGCAGTCCTCAGCTATCTTTGGCAGTCTCATAGGAAGTGAATGATGTGGCAGCTCGCATGCTTGACTGCTACTTAATTTCCACAGGGCACACGAGACCTGTGATCGGTGGTGTCCAATTGATCGAATCCCATCAATCAGATACTTTTTATCTATCTTGTGAATAGGTTATAAGTTGTAATCTTGGAATAACTCATTCAAAGGGAATATATTACTCTGCAAATACAGTCCAGTCTATAGGCGACATGTAAACAGTTGAACAGATTGATATATATAGTTTTGTGATCAAAGTTTCATGATATCTTCTCATTTAACCATGTAAATCGCTGCTTATTCTGGGCTTAGTAGTCAGGTGGGTGGTCTTATTCAGTGACTGAAAGCTCCTTACATGCACAATTGTACACACCAATAGCTGTAAATTAGAGATGAGTGAACTTACAGTAAATTCAATTTGTCACGAACTTCTCAGCTCGACAGTTGCTGGCTTTAGTCTGCATAAATTAGTTCAGCTTTCACATGCTCCAGTGGGCTGGAAAAGGTGGATACAGTCCTCCAGCTGTTGCAAAAGTACAACTCCCAGCATGCAGGGTCTGTCAGTACATGCTGGGAGTTGTAGTTTTTAAACAGCTGGAAGTTTGCTCCCCCATGTGAATGTACAGGTTACATTCACACGGGTGGGTTTACAGTGAGTTTCGTGCTTCAAGTTTGAGCTGCGGCTAATTTTCCGCCGCATGTGAATGTACCCTAAAAACACTACACTAACACATAATAAAGAGTAAAACACTACATATACACCCCATTACACTGTCCCCCACAATGAAAATAAAAAACGTATCGTACGGCAGCGTTTCAAAAACGGAGCCTCCGGCTGTTGCAAAACAACTCCCAGCATTTCCGGCCAGCCACTGATTGTCCAGGCATGCTGGCAGTTTAGCAACAGCTGGAGGCACACTGGGAATCACTGGCGTAGAATACCCCTATGTCCAGTGCCCCTGTGCAATACCTAATTTAGTCCTCAAATGTGAATGGCGCGCTCTCACTTTGGAGCCCTCTTGTATTTCAAGGAAATAATTTAGGGCCACGTATGGGGTATTTCCGTACTCGGGAGAAATTGCATAAAAAATTTGGGGGGACTTTTTCTCCTTTTTACCCCTTATGAAAAGGAAAAGTTGGGGCTACACCAGCCTGTTAGTGTGAAACTAACATGCTGGGGTTGCCCCCATACTTTTTATTTTCGCAAGAGGTAAAAGGAAAAAAGACCCCCAAAATTTGTAACACAATTTCTCCTGAGTACGGAAATACCTCATATGTGGGCGTAAAATGCTCAGGAGTGAGAGCGCACTATGTACATTTGAGGACTAAATTGGTGATTTGCACAGGGGTGGCTGATTTTACAGCGGTTCTGACATAAATGCAAAAAAAAAAATACCCACATGTAACCCCATTTTGGAAACTACACCCCTCACGGAACATGACAAGGGGTATAGTGAGCCTCAACACCCCACAGGTGTTTGACGAATTTTATGAAAGATGAATGGGAAAACAACAAAAAAAAAAAAATTGTTTTTTAACTAAAATGCTGGTGTTACCCTACATTTTTCATTTTCACAAGGGAAAATAGGAAAAAAGCCCCCCAAAATTTGTAACCCCATTTCTTCTGAGTAAGAACATACCCCATATGTGAATATAAAGTGCTCTGCGGGCGCACTACAATGCTCAGAAGAGAGGGAGCGCCGTTGGGCTTTTGGCGAGAAAATTTGTCCGGAATTGAAGGCCACGTGTGTTTACAAAGCCCCATAGTTCCAGAACAATGGACCCCACGTGACCCCATTTTGGAAACTACACCCCTCACGTAATGTAATAAGGGGTACAGTGAGCATTTATGCCCCACAGGTGTCTGACAGATTTTTGGAACAGTGGTTTGTGAAAATTAAAAATTTAATTTTTCATTTGCTCAGCTCACTGTTCCAAAGACCTGTCAAAGGCCAGTGGGGTGTAAATGCTCACTGCACCCCTTGTTAAATTGTGTGAGGGGTGTATTTTCCAAAATGGGGTCACATGGGGGGGGGGGGTCCACTGTTTTTGCACCACGGGGGGGGCTTTGTAAATGCACAATGCCCCCGATTTCTATTCCAACCAAATTCTCTCTCCAAAAGATCAATGGTGCTCCTTCCCTTCTGAGCATTGTAGTGCGCCAGCAGAGCTCTTAATGTCCACACGTGGGGTATTTCCATACTCAGAAGAGATGGGGTTACACATTTTGGGGGGCATTTTCTCTTATTACCCCTTCTAAAAATGTAAAATTTTGGGGGGGGGGGAAACAGCATTTTAGTGAAAAAAAATTGATTTTTTTTTTATTTACACATCCAACATTTACACATCTGTCAAACACCTGTGGGTTGTTAGGGTTCACTGTACCCCTTGTTACGTTTCTTGAGGGATGTAGTTTCCAAAATAGTATGTCATTTTTTTATTTTTTTTTTGCTGTTCTGGCACCATAGGGGCTTCCAAAATGCGACATGTCCCCAAAAAACATTTCAGCAAAATTTGTTTTCCAAAAGCCAAATGTGACTCCTCTTCTGAGCATTGTAGTGCGCCCGCAGTGCACTTGACATCCACACATGGGGTATTTCCATACTCAGAAGAGATGGGGTTACAAATTTTGGGGGACATTTTCTTCTATTACCCCTTGTAAAAATGTAACTTTTGGGGAAAAACCTGCATTTTAGTGGAAACATTTCTTTAAATTCATTTACACATCCAAATTTAACGAAAAGTCATCAAACACCTGTGGGGTGTTAAGGCTCACTGGACCCCTTGTTACGTTCCCTGAGGGGTGTAGTTTCCAAAATAGTATGCCATGTGTGTTTTTTTTTTTTTTTGCTGTTCTAGCACCATAAGGGGTTCCTAAATGTGACATGCCCCCAAAAAAACATTTCAGGAAAACTCACTTTCCACAATCCCATTGTTGCTCCTTTCCTTCTGAGCCCTCTAGTGCACCCACAGAGCAGTTTACATCCACATATAAGGTATTTCCTTACTCGAGAGAAATTGGGTTACAAATTTTAGGGTGAATGTTCTCCTTTTACCCCTTGTAAAAATGTAAAAACTGGGTCTACAAGAACATGCGAGTGTAAAAAAGATTTTGAATTTTCTCCTTCACTTTGCTGCTATTCCTGTGAAACACCTAAAGGGTTAACACACTTTCTGAATGTCATTTTGAATACTTTGAGGGGTGCAGTTTTTATAATGGGGTCATTTGTGGGGTATTTCTAATATGAAGGCCCCTCGAATTCACTTCAAACCTGAACTGGTCCCTGAAAAATTCTTATTTTGAAAATTTTGTGAAAAAGTTGAAAATTGCTGCTGAACTTTGAAGCCCTCTGATGTCTTCCAAAAGTAAAAACATGTCAACTTTATGATGCAAACATAAAGTAGGCATATTGTATATGTGATTCAATATATAATTTATTTGGAATATTCATTTTCCTTTATAAGCAGAGAGTTTCAAAGTAAAAAAAAAAATAAAAAAATTTCATCAAATTTTGGAATTTTTCACCAATAAATGATGCAAGTATCGACAACATTTTACCACTAACATAAAGTAGAATATGTCACGAAAAAACATTCTCGGAATCAGAATGAAAAGTAAAAGGATCCCAGAGTTATTAATGTGTAAAGTGACAGTGGTCAGATGTGCAAAAAAATGGCTTGGTCTTTAAGGTGAAAATGGGCTGGGTCCTTAAGGGGTTAAAGGGGATCTCCGGTGGAAAACTTTAACTTTCTGGCACCAGTTGATTTAAAAAAAAAAATAAACAGATTTGTAAATTACTTCTAGAAAAAAAATCTTAATCCTTCCAGTACTTATTAGCTGCTGAATACTACAGAGGAAATTATTTTCTTTTTGGAACACAGTGTTCTCTGCTGACATCATGACCACAGTGCTCAGTGCTCTCTGCTGACATCTCTGTCCATTTAAAGAATTGTCCAGAGCAGCAGAAGTCTGCTATGGGGATTTTCTCCTACTCTGGGCAGTTCATAAAACGGACAGAGATGTCAGCAGAGAGCACTGTGCTCGTGATTCAGGAGAGAGCTCTGTGTTCCAAAATTAAAATAATTTCCTCTGTAGTATTTAGCAGCTAATAAGTACTGGAAGATTAAGATTTTTTCAATAGAAGTAATTTACAAATCTGTTTAACTTTCTGGCACCAGTTGATTTAAAAATAAAAAAATTAAATAAAATAAAAATAAAAGTTTTCCACCGGAGTACCCCTTTAACCTCTATTTAACCTCTATTCAGCTCAGTAGGGACTCATTAGGGTTATAGGTTGAACTTGATGGACTCTGTCCTTTTTTTTCAACCTTATGAACTATGTTACACCTTTCTTTGTGACACATTGTCCTTTTAGTGGTACATTTTCCTTAATATATTCCTTATTTATAGAAAAAAATGTACTTAAAGTACATACAATTTTGGATGAATGTTGAACTTAAAGTAAGAAACAGGGTAGCATCAGCCGGAAGATATGACAGCTGCAGCACTGGGTGAGTGGGTGAGGTAAGTATGTGGGTTTTTGTTGTTTTATTGCACAAAGAATCATAAGGTTAACGGAGATTCTTCTGGAAAGCCTTTAAGCCTTTGTTTGATGGAATGTTTACTCAGAAAACGGCTTAGCATTAAAATAAAGTTATTGTTGTTTTTTTTAGGTTTTTTTTGTCGATTGCTAAAAAATAAATTTGGCACTTTGAGTAATTTTTTGGTGTACTTGGCATTTAGACTTTGTACACATTTTATTTTCAGTAATTTTTATTTTTTTTTTGTGTTTTATGTCAAACATATGCCACTGTGTAAGCTTACAGTGGCATATGTCTATGGCAGACATTCTGCAGTACACTTCAAACACTCCAGATGTGAGCACTGAGCAGAATACTAACAGTGACACAGTTCCTCAAAATGTTAGGCCTCAAAACAAACCCCATAAATTTGACATACACATTTTGCTTAGTATATCTGTCCCCCTAGTTTTACCCCAGTATTTGGCTGAGCACCACAAAACTTATGAACTGTCCTGTGCTACCCAGATATGACATATGACTTATTTTTAACTTGCACAATAAAAGTCTGAATATAGAACATGGGCTGAAAACATTTGCATACACACACAGCTTTAGATGTTATGTAGGAAGGTAAATAACATTTTATTCTATCTTGAGCCTTCCTTCTCTAAAATTAACCTTAACTTTTTAGTGTAGCGTAAAACTGCCAGGTCTGTTTTTGACATGTTGGCTGTTTGACATGATAAAACACTTATCCTTCTAGCGGAGTCCTCTGACTTTAGTATGACATTGCTTCAGCTTGTCTCCTCGCACACCTCATAGCGAGGCTGATTCTGCTTCCTCTTCTTGCATTTTTATATTGTTGTAGTACTTTAGTGTATGGTAAGATCCTTGGCAGGTTAGGACCACATTTTGTATTCAGTGAAATAATGGTTTTAAGGGAATGTATCTTACATTTGCCTTTTTGTTTATCACATTTTTAATGTTGAGGCTCTGTGCACACTGTTTTTCTTTTTCCTTTTAATCAACACAAATTGGTCTATGTGGTGAAATGCTCCAACACGCATGCACCAGACGTAGTCCTAGGCACTTATTCAAATGGCAAGAAAGTAGTGTTGTGTGTGTTTCTTTTTTGCTGATGGAAAAACAAAAAACACAAGTGCATATGGCACTGAAATCTTGAAGTCTCAACAGATCCTGTCTTGTTTTGTATTTATTAAAGGAGTACTGCAGTGTTAGACACTTATCCCCTATCCGCTGGATAGCGAATAGGTGTCTGATCGCGGGGGTCCGACTGCGGGGGACATCCTGCGATCTCTCGTACAGGGAGCCGGCATTGCCGCAGCTCTGTGTGGCTAATGCATGGTCGTCGACCTCACTGAGGTCAACAACATGCCCTCTCCATTACAGCTCTATGGGAGAGGCGGGGATGCGCTAGTGCTGCATCTCAGCCTCTACCATAGAAATTCATGGAGGGAGCATGTCGTCCGTCAGACTCGGGCACTATAGGGGATAAGTGTCTAACACTGCGGATCTCCTTTAACTTTCTATGTTAAGGTTTTGAAAATATTTCTAGGCACAATGACCTAGCATCTCTTTCCACTTTTCAGCTTGTGCTCTGTACACTGGGTATAGGAGTCATCTCATTCGCATCATGGAAGGAATTAAATGATCCACCATTCACGATAGGTGATGGTTATTGCTTACCCCTTCCTACTCGATAGAACATGCTCACAACACTCAGCTAGTCAGTTATGGATTTTTTTCCCCTACTTCAAACAAATCTCTGAGAAAGTAGTTGACAGCTAGCTTCTTTATTTATATAATATATATATATATATATATATATATATATATATATATATATATATATAAATTAAAACTATTAGTAGTGAAATTCTATTAAAGGGGAACTCCCGTACATAACATCTTATCCAACCATGGTTGACACGCCTACTCTATGCATTTCCTTGGGAGAGCTGGAGATTAATTGCACTTGTATCTCTAGCTGTCCCACAGAGATGCATGGAGGGGGCGTGTTGACCACAGCTTTATGTGGTGGTCGACAGTCTCCTTACAGAGCTCATCCTGTGGACAAGAAGAGCTGGGGTCCTGGGCAGGAGATCATGGAGTGTCTCAGTGGTTAGATCCCATGTGATCAGACATTTATCCCCTATGCTGTGAATAGAGGTTAAGATGTTATGTACCAGAATTCCCCTTTAAATATTTTGGAAATGTAGCTTTTTAAATGCAGGTTTTCTGCTTGTTTTATGGACAGCCCTAGCTCTGTGTTGTATGTTTCCACATCAAACCAAACCATTCACCCCTCCAATTACTGTAGCAGTGAAACCAGCACCTTTTTTTCTCATGCAATATCAGGCACACTCTTTTTTTTTTGGTCCGTATTTTCATGAAACCCATTTGGTCAGTTGTTTTTGCATTTTATGAAGTGTTCTTAGAAAATGTGTTTCAAATTCTCGTTGAGTTTATAAACCTGACTAAAGAGCCATTTTATTTTTACCATTTCTCAGCTCAAAAAACTGACCAAATTCTGTGTGTGAACATTGCCTCACGCTTTCTAAACTCCTGAGGAATTCTTTCTGCCTGTGCTGATAAAAAGCGCTGGAGTTCCAAGAAGAAACATCACAAAGAGAGAGGCCCACACAAGGTTCCTCTTTATGATAATTAAAACAAGAAATTGCCTGCACTTTCCCACAGAATCCTGTACGGTGTTAACAATAGGGATGGCTTCAAGCTGATAAAAGGGAGTAAAGGGCAGTAGAAACTAATGTAGCAAATGCTGATACTGAGTGACATTAATGAGGTTTCCATGCAGGTAGAGTGAGCTGAAGTGGAGAGCTGGTGCCTATTTCACATGCAGATCCTCTAGGATTTCTCCTACAGTACCATTATTTGTGGGTGGTGAGACACTGTAACTCTCATTACTAGACAAATGACCTCATCGGACCGCACTACTCTACATGTAATGGAGAGAGGACTGTCATTCATCTACTGTACACCGAAGATGTAATATTTACCAAAATGTCCTGCTGGTCTTTCGTGTTAAATTGCCATATAATGCCTGTGTTCAGCAGTGCACGCTAATGTAAGAATTTCTGCCATTGTGTTGCATGTCACCAGTCTCGCCTGCACTAACCTGTAGGTACCAACAGGTAATACAGGTGGCACTAATGACAACGGTACTTACCTTGTCCCATTCCGTGGCGGGGATCTCCGGTAATCTCCTCTGTTAACTCCGCTCCGGGCACCCTGTTTGGGGCACGGGCGGAGCTTACTGACATCAGACAAAAAAAGTAAGTGACCCCTGTATCAATTCCTTTTCACCCTCACTATAACCCAGTGTACTGGGTTTAGTGTGGGTGAAGGTACTGACCGGTTTCCTTTAAACTATGGAGTTTGTAACCAATTAGTGTGGTATATATATCCTACTGTGGTGCTGAGGAATCTTCTTAACCCCTTGAGGACTCAGCCTATTTTCACCTTGAAAGGGGTACTCCACTGCCCCAGCGTTCAGAACATTTTGTTCCGAACACTGAGGCAGTGGAGTACCCCTTGAAGGACCAGGACAATTTTCGTTTTAGCACTTTCGATTTTTTTTATCCTCCCCTTGTAATAATCATAACACTTTCAATATTGCACCTGCAGACTCATATAAGGGCTTGTTTTTTGTGTCACCAATTATACTTTGTAATGCCATTAATAATTTCATAACAACAAAATCTACGGCAAACCCCCGAAAAATATATTTGTGGGGTGAAAATGGAAAAAAACTGTGCAGTTTTTGGTAAAAATGACACCTTATCTTTATTCTGTGGGTCCATACAGTTACAGGGATACCCAATTTATGTAGGTTTTATTTTATTTTACTACTTTGAAAAAATGATAACTACATGTACCAGAATTAGTATGTTTAAAGGGGTATTCCGGGCAAAAACATCTTATCTCCTATTGAAAGGATAGGGGATAAGATGTCTGATCGCAGGGGGCCCGCCGCTGGGACCCCCCGCGATCTCCCTGCAGCAGCCTGCATTCTATGCGTAGCTGCGTCTGACGTTTCGGAAACCTCCGGGCTTCCGAGACTGGGACGTGACTTCACGCCACGCCCCCTCCCATAGAAATGAATAGAGGGGGCGTGGCGTGACATCACGTCCCAGTCTCGGAAGCCCGGAGGTTTCCGAAACTTCAGATGCAGCTACGCATAGAATGGGGGCTGCTGCAGGGAGATCGCGGGGGGTCCCAGCAGCGGGCCCCCTGCGTTCAGACATCTTATCTCCTATTCTTTCGATAGGGGATAAGATGTTTTTGCCCAGAATACCCCTTTAAAATTGTCTTCTTCTGACCCCTATAACTTTTTTTTATTTATTTTTCTGCATACAAGGCTATATGAGGGCTATTTTTTTGCTCTGTGATGTGTAGTTTTTATCGGTATTATTTTTATTTTGGTGGAACTTTTTTATGGCTTTTTATTAGTTTTTTTTGTTATAGTATATCAAGTGATCAAAAAATGCGCAGTTTGGACTTGAATTTTTTTTTAGGTGTACCCCATCGACCGTGCGTATTAACTAACCTTACTCCATGCAGAGTCTGAAAAAAGAATGGACCAAATTGGAATAAAGTTTATTTTTTTTGTTTTTTTCCCTTTTGGATTGCAATTTTTAGGGCTGCTTTTTAGCATGGCAGTATAATGTGTCCATAGTTATGCATTAGTGCAGTAATCAGTGCAGTGGCTATTTACTCACCTGAACATAAAATACTTGTTGTGTATCAGGGAACTTTAAATAGCAATTGCAGCTAAATGATGGGCATAGGGTCAATGAAAGGATTTCTTACAGCTAATACACTTTTTGAGAAGTGATACTGTATTTCATTACATGACACCGATAGCACAGCTGATACCGCACTACAGGGTTAAAACACATTCGATTACTGAAGTCTATGTGAGGAAGCCGTGTGAAGTGTGTAAAATTCACAAGTTATTTTTTCCTGTGTTTTCTCAGTCCTTTTCCTTCTATGCCTTGACGCTCAGTGGGGGAGATCTGTTAATACTGTCTAAATTTTAGACAGCATAAAACTAGATGAGACAGGCAGAAGCGACTCCAAATTTTTACAGTGACTCATTCTATGTTTGATAAATTTGGTGCATCTTGGTAGATATTTTAGAATCTTCCTTATGTCCTCTCTTGGTTGACTTCACACAAATGGCTTGTAGCATTTTACTACTCTTAGTGAATTCCGGTAGAAGACAGACATGGTGCACATCTACAATCTTGCACAATGATCTGATTGCTTCTCAGCATAATTTCAAAAACTAACAGGTTGTTAGTATATACGTTTTGATCAAAAAGTACAAAGCCCACTCGCCACGTCAAGGCCACCTATTCAGAGTGGGTCCCTACTCTTAGTTATGCCCTCTTTTCTATAGCAGAATTTGTTCAAAAAATACATTCAATCTGGTGCATAACTTTTTTTATCCCAGTGTATTGGCACAATTTAACCCAGAATGCTGATTTTCACTAAGGCCATGTTCACACGTCTGGAATTTCAGCGTGGAATTCCGCATTGGCATTCCGCTAGAGATTTTGGAGCAGCATTCAATGGAGCAGTACTGAATGGAATTCTGCTGCGCTGTGCATATGGTGGAATTTCCGCACCAGATGTTTCAGGCGCTGAAATTCCGATTTCAGTGTCTGCCGAAGGAATGCATCTGTCCATTATTTCTGCGAACTCCACATGAAATGCAAAGCAGCGATTTTGTGTGCTGTCTCTGGAATGTCCGGTATCCAGAATCTCCGCAGTCTCCGGAATGGCTGCATGGAAATTTTCCATGCAGACACTCCGTAGAGTGAACATGGACTAAATTTCCATAATTTTGTCTATCAAATTTTAGCCAATGGGAAATCTAGTAAGAAATAATGACGATTATGATAAGCAGTATATTAGGCCTAGCTGCAATAGCCGTTTGTAGAAAAACACATTTCCATGCCATTTCATGGGGGTTTTCTTTTCGTCATGAACTAGCTTAAATGTGTCTTGACATTTGATCAGTGGGACTATGAAATGGCTTCTCTTAAAGGGGTATTCCAGGAAAAACTTCTTTTTTTTTTATATATATCAACTGGCTCCAGAAAGTTAAACAGATTTGTAAATTACTTCTATTAAAAAATCTTAATCCTTTCAATAATTATCAGCTTCTGAAGTTGAGTTGTTGGCTCACCCTTACCCCTTTTAAGTTTGGCACTGTTCTTCTGGTGGGGTCCATTTGTATTGAAAGGCAAAGTCAACTGCTTTTTAGTACAGTAAACTAGCTAAAGACACTTATAGCAATTGTGTGGTTTGTGACCATCAAATTTGTCGGGAGCATTAGTAATATAGTGGGAGTTGTCTGTTTTGATGGTATCAGTGCAGCATCTTACACATTATAGTATCATACAGCAATGTCAATCATCAGCGTGGTAATGGTTGCTATTTGTATGGTAATGGTTCTGCTTACCAGTGTAGAAAGCAGTTTTCTGTAGCATCCCTACGGTTTGTTCTGCCACATAGGCAATCAAAGGCAAACAAATAGAAAAGCTTCTGGTCTCCAGTGAGTTTATTAGAGGCACCAGATATAGTCACTGAATGCAGTTGCCATGCACCCTACATGCTTATCAATCCTTCAGCCTGCCACCCTGTTCTCAGCGGAACTCATCACTGTTATTCCCAGGCCTGGAAACCAAGGTCAGTTGTTCCATGCTGTGTATTACTGCAGCAGCTGAACTTCAGTTGCATCATGTTACTAGCACCCAAAGATTCAATTTCACAGCTACCTGGGTGGCCTTATGTGTAGATCACGGTCTGATCCAAAGTACAATCTGTCATGGGCTCTTTAATTACAGTTTCTCCTTAATCTGTAGTCTATGTATAGCTGTATTGCTTATTGCTGTGTTTTTTTTTTTTTTTTGTGTCACTGTAATAAAAAATTACCACCTTTGTGCTGAAATAGACATTGTTCACGATCTGCCATTCAACTCTCATCTTCCCAGCAAAGAGAATAAATACAAACACAGCATTTTCCCATAAGATGGAAAATTTCCTGTAATCTTGTAATCAGAAAAATGTGTAGGCTTCAAAATCTATTTACTCTATTGTACATCTCGTGCTACATAAGAATATTCTCTACAGGATGCATACATGCTGGTAATGCTGTTTATGGAACCATTATGAAAATGGAGATGTATCCATAATGTATGGTACCTTGGTGGTATTCCTAACTACTGCAGTCTGGTCTTTTTTTATTCATTTTTGTAAGCCCTGTTAGTTCTTGTCTGAAATCTGTTTGCATTTCACATTTCAAAAGGTTATTCTGGCTATTACAAATTATTTGTAAAGGATGGGGAATGTGCTTTAAAAAAAAAAAAATAAATAAATAAATTAAAAATTTTTTTTTAAAAAAAACATACTCACCTGCCCTGAGCCTCTATTGCTGCCTTACTGTTGCTTCCAGTCCCCACAGCACTTCATTGGTTCCTATGACGTGTTGACCCTGAAGGAAATGCTCGCTGAGCCAGTTACTATGACGGGTCATTGGATAGCAGCAGGAACCATCTAAATATCATTGAAGGGCAATCGGAGCAGAGGAGTATGGTTTGTTTGCCACTTTTAAAGTACCCCCACTCCTTTTAGAAAAATATTTATATCCCTGGAATAAACCTTTTATGTGCTATTTCCTTTTTTTTTTTTTTTTCAGTTTCTTTTCAGAATTATTATTTTTTTTTTTATGTAATGTTGACTGGTTTTCAATGCCACAGCCCTTTTGACTAGCATAATTTCTCCACAAACATAGGAGCAGTGTGAGATTTCTGTAATTGTTATTGCCCAGCAGAGTAGTCTGTCAGGACATTTTCCTCCCCAACCACACCTGCAGGGATAATGGTACGGCTCTCGTTGGGTAATTGTATAATCATCCTAATAGTATGTTTTCCTAATAAGAAGCATAGAATCTTTCAACTATTTTAAACCTGCTTGTAAGTATATTTTTGTTAGCTAATCACAATTATAACTATTAATATTGACCTCCGCATTTAAAAAAAATATTACTTACTATTTAAAGTATTTCGCCAATTATTTTTTATCGTCAAACGGTAGCAAGAAAGTTTAGTTGGTCATATGCTTTTCCTAAACAGTATGAAGAAAATTATTTTTAATTTTAAACTCTGTAAAGCACGTATAGGATATTTTTTTGACAGCCAACTAAAGGCAAGCTAGTATAGGGGACATTTTTACCATGTGCATTATGCATATTACCAAAATGTATACCGTATTTATCATACAATGCATTCAGAAAGCTTTCAGACCGTTTGAATTTTTCCACATTTTATGTTAAGGTCCTTGCACTAAAGTAAAAAATCCCAAAGTAGAGCAAACAGTATATGTCTGGCACTGCAGCAGTTCTGGGAGGCTATTCAAATGTAATTACAGAAGGCTGTGCTATTGCTTAAATCATGCCCGATTTATCCAGATGGTGCACTATTGTGAAGACATAGAAGAATAGCAATGCTGGTAGACGCTGTAGAAATGAGACAGTGGCACTCACCACTACCGGAGAATTCACTCTTTATTCATCGATTTTCCACGTGCATACATAGATACGGAGGCGGGGAGCGGCAACCAAGTTAGCAGGGGAAAGAGGTCAGCAAAGAGTGAATTCTCCGTTAGTGGTGAGTGCCATTGTCTCATTTCTACAGTATCTACTAAAATAAAAAAATTATGGAAGAAAAATGTTTTTCAAATTTTTCTGAACTTAATACCGCATAATGAGAATGAGGAAACAGAATTTTAGACATTTTTGCAAATTATTAAAAATAAAAAATGTCACATGACCATATGTATTTAGCCCCTTTGCACTTGATGTTTAGCTCTTGGGGCCTACCATTTCTTTTGATCATCTTTTAAAGGTCTCACAGCCGACAATGCATATTAGAGCAAAAAGCAAGCCATGAGATGGAAAAACTGCCTGTAAAGCTCAAACCGGTTTATGTGAAGGCTGCACTGAAAGTTCACAAGTGCCCAGTGCCCTTCATAATTCTTAAATGAAAGAAGTTTGAAAAAAACAGGACTTTTCCTAGAACTGGTCGCACACCAGACTAAGTAATTAAGGGTTAAAGGGCCTTTGTAAGAGAGGTGACCAAGAACCCTATGGTCACTCTGACTGAGCTCCAAAGATCCTTTGTGCAGCTGCAAAAAACTTTTAGAAGGTCAAGAGTCACTGCAGCACATTAATCTGGGCTTTAGGGCAGAGTGGCCATAAAGAATCCTCTTCTCATGTAAAAGCCTGTCTAGAGTTTGAAAAAAGTGCCTAAAGGACTGAGAAATAAGATTCTGTGCTCTGATGAAACCAAGAACAAAGGGGGGAAATTTATCAAAACCTGTCCAGAGACAGAGTTGCCCATAGCAACCAATCGGATTGCTTCTTTCATTTTTGAAAAGGCCTCTGAAAAATAAAGGAAGCAATCTGATTGGTTGCTATGGGCAACTCCGCAATGCCTCTGGACAAGTTTTGATAAATCTCCCCCAAAGAGAGCAGAAAATGGCTGTGTACCAACAGTCCCCATCCAACCTAAGAGAGCTTTAGAGGATCTGCAGAAAATAACCAATAATTAACCAAATAAAGAGTGAATACTTATGTCTTAACCCTTTTCCTACCCATGCCATTCTGGCTTGGGAGTACAGTGTAGGCTTGGGATTAGGGTATTTACTGTAACCGGCAGATGCCCAGCGGCAGACATCTGCCATTAATGACAGATATTTGAGATGCCAGTCTTTTAACTGTTGAACCCTAAGAGAGCATGTGACATACTTGTAGTTCTGCACCCTATCCTAGTGTATGAAGCTTGCTCAGAAGCTAAGCGCGCTTCCTACCTGGTGGATCCCAGTAGCTATTATCAGCCAGGACTTAAGGCTAATATCGGACCTTGCGTAAGCCACAAATCAAAATTTTGAGCGCTTGTGAAGTGGTTAATAAATTTGAAAAAAAAAAATGAATATTTTTTATTATTTGGTATTGAGTCCGTAATGGGTGAGAGTCACATACATTCATGGTCTTCTCTCTAGAGCGCTGATTGGAAAAGACGACCCCCATTTTCCCCACTTCCAGGACTCCCATCTATCAGACATCTATGACATGTACTTTTTGATATGCCATAAATGTCTCAGATGTCAATACTCCCTTAAGTAAGGGTCATACATGCCGCATCTGCAACATATTTCACTTTGCGAGCTCCTGGAAACCTGCTGCAGAGACACACAGGTCTACCTTTCCTGCATAAAATAAGCTGCAGATGTGCAGTGTGTGAGAAATGGTTGTTCACCCCAATATAAAAGTGTAGGACAATAATAAAAAGCATGGTATGTTTTATTCTGTATAGTATAAAGTACAAATTAAAAGTTTGATTTCCAGATTTTTAGTAAAGCCCTATTCGCATCACGTTTTAGGTAGCCGCTGCCAGTGTATTTTTTTTGTGGAACACAAATGTATGCTAGCTTATAGCAGACACATTGTAGTCACTAGAAGACTTGCTTTGGTCTATTAAAGTTTATGGCAGCACTGCGGTTTAGGTCGGACTACCTTTTATGACAGTATCTGGATGTTATACTGGAAGCTGAGATCTAACCGGAATCTGAGCAGTTTTTCTGACTCCACCATGAACATACACACTTGACTGCCTGGCACCTGGGATTTTGTCCGACCTTATGTATGCATTTACCTTTCAATGATTGCTCATTACATATTCTCTTGATGCTATTTGAAGGTGTTTTAGTAAAGGACATTTTCTACTGAGATGGCATTCCCATGCCGTGGTGTTGACAAACTGGATTTGTGGCCTTATCAAGCAATTACCAGTGTGGGACATGCAGATTTCAGTGGGTGCGTGAAGGCAGTGCACTTGTTTGACGTCTTTGTGATCTAACTGTAGACATTTCTCTTAATTTTTCCAGTGAATCGCAACAGCGTTTGTCCTTGACCATGCTTTCCATGCAGAGGATGTCTCAGTGTGCTGTTAAATCAATGGCTCTTGTTTACTTTTAACTAAGCAGTTCTGACAACAGAAATAATTTAATAGCTTTGTTAGGTGTTTAATTAAATCCCTGTATGAACAGGCGCAGAGGGCTGGTTTCTTATAATGGATGTCTGTGTAGATGCTGAAGAGTTAAACTAGTACTCACGGAGCTTTGTTTCTATTATACTGTTTTGCAGAATTCTGTAGAAGTGACATATAAATACCTTGTTGGTGGGAAATCTCCCGCATTGTGTTTACCACTCCAACTACAGTATCTTGTGGGCACTGTGATGTGATAAATGCTGGATGCACTATGGACATCTTACTGTGCTGGCATCATTTTGTGGCTATGTTCACATGATGGAATTTCCATGCGGAATTCCGCAGAAGAATTCTGCATGGATGTTCTACTGTAGCATTTGATTTCAATGGGATTCTGCTGCACTGTTCACATGGCGAGATTTCTATGAGAGGATGCGTTTCCGAGTGGTTCTAGCCCCGGCATGTTCTGCTGACGCGCAGTTGTCCGTGCGGACATTCCACCGTGTGATCATAACCTTAGGTTTTAGAACATCACCTTCTTTACACAAAGCTTGCCACTTTAAGGGTGCATTCCCACACGGCGTATATGCAGCATATTTCACGCTGCACAAAATTTATGGCACTATACACTATACACATTCACTATACACACAGGGCTTTCCAGCGGCAGCACTGTGTGCAGTGAGTTTTGGAGGCGGAGCTGCGCATCACAGTCACACCGGCACAGGGCCCCGCCTCTAAAACTCACTGCACACATAGTGCTGCCGCTGGAAAGCCCTGTGTGTATAGTGAGCGAGGAATACGCTGCGTATTTCCTGCTGCTGCCGTAAATTTAGCGCAGCATGAAATACACTGCATATACGCCGTGTGGGAATGCACCCTTAAAGGCAAAAAAAGGTATAGCTTCTGTAAAAGAGGCTTGGCTAATAAATTTAATTATAAACCCTAATGGTGGTGCGGACTTACAGTAGACAATGTAAGATGCATCAGATTTGCGAACTGCCTGACCCACTGGATCCCTAACAGCACTGGGCAAACTTCATTGGTTTTAATGGGGCATCCTGCACCATTTTGTCAGGTATTTTTGATGGACTCTGCAAAGGATTTTCCTAACTGAATCCATGAAGATTTGAAAATACACAAATTAGGCTCTGTTCACATGAGCATTAGGTGCCTCTTATCTGTTAGCAGATCTGTTACTTCTGACAGCAGGACAGGAGCACTGTGTGGAAATGAATTTTGCATCATTCTTTAAAGAGCTAACCTCTTGGCTTTTTTACCATATAGATTCTTGTATTACACATGGGCCTAGAGTGATAAATGACAAGCTTATGTATGTAATGTACATACACATTTAAGTGTTATTCCTTCTTAAACCATCGCTTAGGGCTGTATTATAGCTTAACTATGGACTCTATTACACAGTCATCATTCAGAATATTGGCTTATGGCCTAGAAAAGAGTCATTTTAACCTTAAGGTTTGGTGTTGGCAGAAGTCCTGTAAGTTGGCAGACTGAAAATAAAGTGGGAAAACCTCAATCTTCTCCAGAACAGTTACTGCACACCCGTGAGGTTAGAGGTTCCTCTGTTAAATTCAGACCCTTGCAGTGCTTTAACACTACCTTGCATCCAGTGAAAAGGCATTGGTTTGTGGATTAAAAGTCAAATGCCTGTCTTCTAAATAACT
This sequence comes from Hyla sarda, assembly GCF_029499605.1. Classification (NCBI taxonomy): domain Eukaryota; kingdom Metazoa; phylum Chordata; class Amphibia; order Anura; family Hylidae; genus Hyla; species Hyla sarda. The sequence continues at coordinate 215,955,587 of NC_079190.1, read as the reverse complement.
CTCAGCCCTCTTTTCTATTCAATTATTTGAAAATGTAGTATATCAGAACTTTTCCTTTAATGTCCCTAATAGTTGTCGCTGTCTTCCCTCAAGCATGTAATTTATATAAGTCACTAAACTCTTTGTGGATGAGCAATAGGTCACAATTCTGTTTTGTCACGATTAGTATGTCACAACAGTATTTTTTTATATATATTAATGAATGAAAAATAAAACATGGATGAATGAAAAATTTATATTAATATATATATATATTCTCATTTTAATGTATTTTTTTGTTTGCAATCTTGTGCCATACTTATGTTAGATATTCATGGTTTAGTCACGAGTTAAATGTACCTGTCAATAGATTTGTTGCCCTAACCTGGAGCGGGATGAAATTCTAACAGGCTGCCTCTATACTAACAAATGTTTTACTCAGTATTGCCATGGATTTTGTCTGGGAGGTGGTCTAGCTTGTTCACTCGGGCGGATCCACAGCGTGTATTACACTGCGGATCCTCTGACGATGGACCCCTACAGTGTGTCACAGATGTGCCTGCTGGAAGCGGCAATCCACTGCTATGAGCAGACACACTGCCATGATGTGACAGTTGCCGGCGCATGCACGGTGTTCTTGCACACATTGCGATCACTCCCCCTGCTCCCTGAGCTAGTCCGAGAGCAGCCGCAAAGTGTGCAAGTATACTGCGACTTGTACATCGCAGTGTGTCTGCTCGTAGCGGCGGATTGCCGCTCTGAGCAAGCACATCCGAGACATACTGTAGGGGTCCATCGTTGGCAGATCCGCAGCATAAAATATGCTGGGGATCCGCCAATGGGAACAAGCTTTTACTTGGCTTCATTGGCCAGTCTCTTCTAGTTTTGTTAATAGCAAGTGAACTGTGAGTCATGCTGAGCCAGGTGGAGAGAAGCCATGCTATGGCTCACATTTAAACACATTTTTTCATTGTCTGAGCAGCATGTCTGAGTAAAACTGATATTAGGGAGAGTGTCTGAATGACTCCTTTTTAACCCCTTAAGGATGCAGCCCTTTTTCACCTCAAGGACTGAGCCCTTTTTCTCAATTCTGACGCTTTACGCATTAATAACTCTAAAACGCTTTTTTCATGACATATTCTACTTTATTTTGGTGGTAAATTTTCGTCGTTACTTGCATCCTTTTTTGGTGAAAAAACCCAAAATGTCATGAACATTTTGCATTTTTCTAACTTTGAAGCTCTCTGTAAGGAAAATGGATATTCCAAATAAATTTTATTTTTCTTCACAAATACAATATGTCCACTTTATGTTGGCATCATAAAATGGACATATTTTTACTTTTTGAAAAAATTAGAGGACTTCAAAGTAGAGCAGCAATTTTCAAAAGTGTCATGAAAATTGCTAAAGCTGAAGGGACAGATGTTACAGAACTACAACTCCCAGCATGCCTGGGCAGTCTAGGAATGCTGAGAGTTGTAGTTTGGCAACATCTGGAGGGCAGCAGTAAATATCGCTTACTGACCCCTTCTTCCCCTGACAATGTGCCGGGATGCCTGCTGAATGATTTCACCAGGCATCCCGGTCCGGTCCCCAACCGGCTAGCGGCGGGGACCGGAATTCCCACAGACGTATGCATACGCCCCACGTCCTTAAGGACTCGGGATGCAGGGCATATGCATATGCCTGGCGTTCTGAAGAGGTCAAAGGGTATTCTGGCAAAAAAATAAAAATAAATTATATATCTTGTTTTGGGCTGCCTTAAAGGGGTACTCCGGCCGTAGACCTAAAACGTGAGGATAAGATGTCTGATCGCGGGTGTCCCGCTGCTGGGGACCCCTGCAATCTCTCCTGCAGCAACCCCATCATCAACCTCATGGAGCAAAGATCGCCCCGTGTCTGATGACTCACGATATGGGGCCGGAGTATCGTGATGTCACGGCCCCGCCCCTTGTGACTTCACACCCCGCCCCTCAATGCAAGTCTATGCGTGGGGGCGTGGTGTCACGAGAGGGCAGAGCCGTGACATCACGATACTCCCGCCCCTGTATCGTGAGTCATCAGATACTGAGTGATCTTCGATCCGTGAGGCTGATGACTGAGGTGCAGCAGGAGAGATTACGGGGGTCCCCAGTGGTGGGACCCTGCGATCAAACATCTTATCCCCTGTCCTTTGGATAGGGGATAAGATGTCTAGGGCCAGAATACCCCTTTAAAAAAAATTACCTCCTCTCTATTTATTTTTTTAAATGAGGGGTCAACCAGAACAGGAGAGGTTTACTATGGGGATTTGCCTGTACTCTGGACAGTTCCTGACATGTTCAGAGGTGTCAGCAGAGAGCACTGTGGTCAGACAGAAAAGAACAACTCAACTTCCTCTGTAGTATACAGCAGCTGATAAGTACTGGAAAGATTAAGATTTTTTTTTTTTATAAAAGTAATTTGCAAATCTGTTTAACTTTCTGGAGCAAGTTTATATTAAAAAAATGTTTTCCACCAGAGTACCCCTTTAACACGGAGTTCAGTAGGAGTCAATGGTAAAACATTAGTGTTTGGCCTGTTTTTTGGAATGTAAAATGGCCAAAAATCCCAAAATCCTAGTGACAATGTTGTGTTACAGTTTGTTGTATACATCTGCTTTACAAACACTTAAAATCAGCGCAAAGCATGTACAAAATTACATTACTTTTTGCATAGAATGAAATGGCAAAATCTTGTTAAAAGTAGAATTATAATATCACCTGTTACATTTAAATGCGTCTCTCAAAGTGAAAAAGAAATATCAAATCACACACAGTTTATTTCGAAACATAAAAGAGTGATTCAATTGAAAGACCAAAGTCTCCCAAACAGACATGGCAAGCTGATAGCCTCCAGACCTCCGTCATTGTAGTCACACCGGGACACTTCAGAAGTGTGTTGTACAAGATCTGCTTGCTAGCCTCAAAGTTGTATTCACATTTCCACAATAAAGGAATAAAAAAAATCTTTAATCAGTAGAATGACAGTCTGCCGGTCTAAGGCTATGTTCACATCCATGTTTGGAGCCATGGTTATATCCTCTGGAAATTAAACTCCTGTCCCTATTTCAGGTGTAGGGGATGATATTTATGTTGTGCCCATCTTGAGCTCATGTATTTGTTGAATACTAATTATTGGTATGACAATTGGCATGATTGTTAATAGTATATGCATTATACATTTTTTTTTCTATCCTTATATTTTAGAGCAGCTATTACCCTATGTTATCACATACACCATATTTCTTTGTTTCATGTAATACAAGATATTGTGGCTTGAATTCTTGTAACTGATTTTGATCTATTTAGTTTTCACGTTACTTAAAAACTAATGAAACACGTCTGAAATTTTGACATAATGTGTAAGAGAAAGCTGCAGGGAAGGTGTTCTGTCGGCCTGCGTTTTCATTTTATTTCACCTCCTCTCTACCTTGCCAAGTGTCACTTTTGCTGCAAAGTGGTTTTCAAGTCATCTGGGACCATACACTACTCTTCTCTAACCTATTGTTCTAGCTTAAGTGCTGTTCTTCTTTTATTAACCTCTTGGCTGCCTACAGAATGCCAGATTTTTTTTTTTTCTATTCTTAGTTTATTTTTTTTATTGTTATTACTAAAATATTGTATTATGTTATGGAGACTTGCTTTAAATCTTGGCTTATGAGGGTGTGTGTATATATATATATATATATATATATATATATATATATATATATATTATTATTATTATTACTTTTCTTTGTTTGTACCCCATAATTGTAAGCGCTGCGAAATCTGTAGGCGCTATATAAATAAAATTATTATTATTACTACTCATATAGGCCACATCATTTATTGGATATATTGTCATCTATTCCCTTTTTTTCACAGTAAATCAGCATTTTAGCAGATGGGAACCTTAAGATTTACAATGACAAGCACTTTCAATATAACCACGTGGGGACCAAAGAGTCCTGTCATGTCTATGAAGCAAGTGCAGGAGCTGTGCTGTCATCATAGATCATGGGTCAGGGATGCTGTCTGCAGCCAGGAACCCACCAGTAATGGCAGACATCAGCGATCGTGCTGATGTCCACCATTAACCCCTTATCTGCAGCAATGTGGCATTTTCGAAGGCTGATCTGATCGACCGCGGGAATCAGATCAGCCAAGATGGCAGGAGGAGGTCTCCAACGGCCTCCAGGTATCATAGCGTGGTCTTCTTCTCCTGTCTGCCTTCTAGCAGACCAGAGAAAGAGATCACCATGCAAAACACTGATTAGTACGTAACCCCTTAAGGACGCAGGTCATACGGGTACGCCCCCGTTCCAGATTTCTTAAGGACTCAGGGCGTACTCTGTACTTCCTGTGTCCCGCTAACAGGGTTTAAACAGTTCTTACAAGTGGAGAATGGGTAAAACCCTGTGGGTCCCGGTTGCTACGGCAGCCAGGACTCACGGCTAATGCACTCATACAGCCCTGTATATGGAAAAAAAAAAAAAAAAGTTGGGGCAATTTTACACTTTTTTTTTTTTTTTTTTTTTTTTGTACAATAATTGAAAAGCATGTAAAGATGGGTATTATTTTAGTTTAATTAACCCACAAAATAAAGAGAACATTTCAGTTTTACTATAAAGTGTACTGGGCAAAAATATAAACTCCCAGAAGTTGCAAAATTGTGAGTTTCTTATTCATTTCCCACAATAAAAAAATAATTTTTTGGTTGCACTGTACATTTTATGATAAAATAAAAGGTTTCCTTACTAAGATCAATTAGATGTGCAAAAAACAATCCGTCATATGGGTCTGTAGATGGGAAAAATAAGAGTTATGGCTCTTAGAAGGCGAGGAGGAAAAAGCAAAGACTCATAAATAGTATGTTCCTGTGCCCTTAAAGGGGCACTCCGCTGCTCAGCGTTTGGAACAGGGAGTACCCCTTTAAGGTCAAAAGGGGCTGTATCCTATATGGGTTAAAGAAGAAAATTGATCCCTGAAGGACATGCCTGTGAATGCAGCCAGAGTATATACCATGGTTGCATCCAGAATGATCAGTTATTGGAGTATAAAATGGTGTAAAATTTGAATAATTTTAATGTATTTGGATAATGTTTGGAAGAACCGCTGACAGTAGGAACGAAATTATGTGGCACAATTGTGACTGTGTTTCACTATCTCATCTGTAACCGTTTTTTGACCAACATTAGATTGTATGTATGGATTTAAAGATGTTTAAAGAGAGGGAAAAAAATCTGAATAATAAGAAAAACTGACCTCACTTTAAATTTTCACATTGAGCAAGGCATATATGGAATGTAAAAAATACATTCAGGAGCTGAGCTGCAATAATATCAAAGCAGCACTACAACAACAAAAAGTACAAAATGTCTGTGCTGTGGCCTATGTACTGGCGAATATGGAGAACACTGTCCAATGTGGCAGTGTGGCACTCTAGGGGGGTGACCACATAATTCGCATAGATTTTTGCGTTAAACATGAATGGAGGGGGTATGGTATTACATCACGTCTCCAGTCCAGGATTGGACATCTTATACTTTGGATCAGGAATAAGATGTTTTTGGCCCGAATACCCCTTTAAGGCACAGGACCAGCGGGAGGTCTGATGCTCACGAATAGTAGGAACTATGATTTTTTATTTTTTTAAGATGAATCTAGTATAAACTGGCTCTTCTCATTCCCTGCAGCATGATGGGTTGTTAGGCTTGTTCCTGCAGTTCCTGTTTCCCCTGATTTGATCTTCTGCACTGTTCCTCTATTTGTTCCTGGTCAGTGATGTATTGTTTTATATCAAGTTCATCTCCACTGATGTTCACTGCTCTGATGTTTTCTGAAACCTTAAAGGGGTATTCCAGGAATTTTTTTTTATTTATTTGACTATTCTACAGGGGTTGTAAAGTTAGTGTAGTTCATAATATAGTGTCTGTACCTGTGTGTGACCGTTTTCTCAAAATTCTTATGTGATTTTCAACCCAATATTTATTTTAAACAGCATACAAAATGACTGTTGTCTCAGATTTTTCCCAGCTTGCACTGCGGCCGAGACCTGACTCACTAGTCAGCTGATGACAGGGAGCCTGTCTGCTTCAATGGGTGGAGGGATCAATCTGCAACTAATACAACAGCTGTAGGCACCTTGGTTAAAAATAACAGGTCTTTTGAATGGATGCAGCTCATTTATGTTTCAATGGGTGGGTGGCTGGCTGATGTGTGGGAGGGAGGAAAATGGAATTGTGGGATTTGTAGTCAAAAGAAAAGTCAAACAGGAAATACTAGTTCCCAAGAGCTAGCCACAGTGTTATGGTAATCTCACAGCATAGCCATTTAGCCCCAAGACAAGTACAGATCCTTCCTAAGCATGTCCATTACTGTCTGCCAGGTACGTACTAAAATCACCTTATGGTGGAGAACCCCTTTAAGCGTGTCTCTTCTGATCTCCACTTCCTGGTCCCACACAAAGGAAGTTGAAGTAAATGGCCATGTTCACACGACAGAATTTCTGAAAAAGAATCCGCCAGAAAAATTCTGCTCAGAAAATCCACTTCAGCAAAGTCCCATTGAATTGTAGGGGATTCTGCTGCACTGTGCACACACAGCATTATTGTCTATAAAGAGGGTGCATTTTCAATCAGTCCTGGTGCTGGTGGAACATGCGAATGTGCCGAATGTCCCAATATGTTGCACATTTTGTGCCTTGTGGACATGGCCTTAGGCAGTCACATGCTGAGACAAGTTACTGTTGTGGCCAGCCATTGGTTCTGTGTAGCCAATGTTCCTTAGTTATTATTATGTATTTCTTGAAAAGCTGTGTGAAATACAGCCAGTTATTCCAGTGGAGATATATACACATACATACCTATCACTCTGTATTTTACAATGTGTCTGGTGACATATCTATTTTTTTTGTTCTTTATTTATAGCACTTTAGGGATAGCAAGGTTCCATCTTAAACAGTTATGATGTTCTTATGAGTACATTTATGAAACGTTCGATAATGTTTATGCGCTATAAACATAGCTCTTGTATTTGCTTCTTGATGAAATATCTGTCCCATACGAGCCGTATATTCTGTCTGTTCCTCTGGGTACAGTTGTTAGGTTCCTTCTGTATTTTGCTTGTTTAAACCCTGACTGTCACTGCAGGCTGATCTGTTCCTCAGGAACCATTCTGAAGGTTTTGTAATTGAGTCTTTTACCACAGCGACAGGATATTATTAACCTTCAGTGAGGCAATTTACCTCATACTCCTTTGTTGGGGAGAAGTTGTATTTTTTTCCCCTCTCTTCAGTGAGAAGGTTTTTAAGTGTGGTGGTGATTGACTTCTTGCAGAGATGTTTAATAATTCACACAAAGGTGGCAGTGGGGTTTTGAGGCTGCATCAAAAGGCTTAGTCCACTTCTTTCTATCTAGATAGTTGTTGCATTTCACTGGCTGCAGGTATGTTAGGACATTTCTCGCCATTAGGGCACAACTTTGTGGTTGCAGAAAAAAATCGTTATCCAGTTCTTATTTCATAAAATGCTGATACTATGTCTTGTCATGAAAAGATACTTCCAATATTAGCGGAACACTTGTGTAAAAAAAAAAAGAGTATCGTCTGTTTATTAGTGGCGCACCGAAAAAAATTTGCTGATAAAACTTTAGAATGAAACCGTAAAAGGACTTTCGCCGCCCACTTAAAAAAAAAAAAATAATAATAATATATATATAGTTCAAGTTTTGGTTCAGCTTTAAAGCCATAGGCTGTATCAGGGTAGGCTGGGAGTTGTAGTTAGTTCCTGACTACAACTACCTACATGCCTTGATACAACCTATAGCTTTACAGCTGACCCGAACCAAAACTACAATTCCCAGCATGTTGCGCTATATAGTAGTAAAATATAGGTTATAGTGCAACATAATGGGAGTTGTAGTTTTTGGTCAGCTGCAGAGCCATAGAGTGTGTCAGGGAATGCTGGGAGTTGTAGTTACGAGCTGTAGTTACTAACTAACTACAGCTCATAGCATGCCCTGACACACTCTATGGCTCTGCAGCTGACCAAAAACTACAACTCCCAGCATGTTGCACTATAACCTATATTTTACTACTATATAGCGCAACATGCTGGGAATTGTAGTTCTGGTTCGGGTCAGCTGTAAAGCTATAGGTTGTATCAAGGCATGTAGGTAGTTGTAGTCAGTAACTAACTGAAACTCCCAGCCTACCCTGACACAACCTATGACTCTGCAGCTGACCCAATACTACAACTGCCAGCATGTTGCACTATGCCTTAAGTAATGTCAAAAAACTACAAGCCACACCCCTTTAAGCCATGCCCCTTGCTAAAGCAATGCCCCCAATATTTATTTTTTTTTTTTTCTTCTTTTGTTTCATCATCAAAAACACCATTTTCAGCCGATGTGTGGGTTGCTGAAATATCTCTGCATCCCCACTGTTTATAACCTGCTGCAAATGGAAGAGCTTCTCTGCAAGGAAATTATAGTTGGTGGAGGGTTAAAATAACAGCTTTGTTCTCTCTCTCTACATATATATATATCTATATATATATATATATATATATATATATATATATATATATATATATATATATATATAGATAGATTAGTTAGGAGTAGCCGTATTAGTCCAGTGATGCAAAAAGCAAAATCATCGGTAGTTGCAGTATCTTGTAATACCTTTTTTATTGGACTAACAAGATTATGTAGAGACAAGCTTTCGGGATTCCTCCCTTTATCAAGTCATAAGCATTTCTGAGCTCACAAGGAGAAAACACAGGTTCTATCTCACAAAATATGCAGGGGTTAAAACAACATTAGTGGAGAATGGACATTAAGTTGGGCCATAAATTGTATAGCAATAGGACGATAGATACAGATAAGGATGAGGAGGGGGGGGGGGGGGGGCTGGAGAGCAGAGGTGAGAATAGTGGTTACGCTGGACAGACAATTTTACTACAGAACCATAGACTGAAGATAAGACTAGACAGGGGAGGGGGAGCAGGGGTGTGATGGTGTTAGAGCAGGGAGAGAGTAGAGAGTTTAGCAAAGGTTATAGGAAATTTTGATAATGGGATAAGAAGCTTAAATCCACATTAAGTCCTCTGTTCTTGGAGTCATAAAGAACTATCATTTTGGCTTCAAATGTCTTTCTTTCCTGGGTGTTCTTGAAGTTTCCTTTCAGGATCTTGATTTTGAGGTCCTGTAGGGAGTGACCTGTTTGAGTGAAGTGGTGTCCAACTGGGGTGCAATAGTCCTTTTCTCTATGGTTGTTGATGGACGATCTGTGGAGGTTCATCCTTTTGAGTGGCTGACTGGTCTCCCCAATGTAACATCCCAGGTCACACTTGGTGCATTGTATCATGTAGACTACATTCTCTGTGGCGCAGGAGTATTGTCCCTTCATGTTGTATGCCTTGTTGTTGTGGGAGGCCTCAGAATTTGTGCAGATGTGTTGACAGAGTTTACAGCGCGGTTTGGCGCAGGGTTTGGTCCCATTGTCTGTATCTGATGTGTCTGTGGGTAGTTTCCTATTGACCAGTTTTTGTTTTAAGTTGGGTGGTTGTCTGAAGGCCAAGATGGGTGGTTCAGGAAAGATTTGCTTTAACACCTCATCTTCTGCTAGTATTGGCTGCAGGTCCTTGATGATTTTGCGTATTTCCTCAAGGGTGGGATTGTATGTGGCTACCAGTGGTATGCGTGATGAGGTTTGTTTCTCTCTGTATTGCAGCAGGTGTTCACGTGGTGTTTGAAGAGCAGAGTGGATTTTCTTATGGATGGTCCTTGGTTTGTAACCTTTTTGTTTAAATTTCTCAGCTAGCGTTTGTAGATGTGTGTCTCTGTCATCAGGGTTGGAGCAGATGCGGTGGTACCTGATGGCTTGGCTGTATATTATGCCTTTCTTGGTGTGGGACGGATGGGAACTTGAATTGTGTAGATAGCTGGATCGGTCTGTGGGCTTTCTGTATACAGATGTCTGTATTGTGTCCTTGTTTATAGTTACAGTGGTGTCCAGAAAGTTTACACTTTCTGTAGAGAAGTCCATTTTGAGTTTGATGGATGGATTAAATGTGTTGAAGGCATCATGAAATTGTTTGAGTTTATCCTCTCCTTCAGTCCAAACAATGAAAATATCATCAATGTATCTGTAGTATCTGTAGGGTTTGTGAATTTGGGTATTCAGGAATCGCTCTTCAAGGTCAGCCATGAACAGATTGGCATATTGTGGTGCCATCTTGGTCCCCATAGCAGTTCCCATCGTCTGTAGGTATATTTCATTGTTGAAGCTGAAGTAGTTGTGTGTGAGAATGAATTCTATAAGTTTGGTGATGATCTGAGGGCTGTATTTCTGGTTGTGAGTCTGGGAGGAGAGGAAGAGTGAGCAGGCCTCAATTCCATCTCTGTGTGGGATGTTACTATACAGAGATTCTACGTCCATTGTTACCAATATGGAGTTGGCAGGCAAGTTCGTAATCTGACTCAGTTTGTTAAGAAAGTCAGTGGTGTCCTGTATGAAGCTGCTGGTGCGTGTAACAAAGGGTTTTAGTGTGTTTTCTATCAAACCAGATATCTGTTCAGTTAGTGTGTCCATACCTGTTATTATTGGTCTGCCAGGGTTTCCAGATTTGTGGATTTTTGGGAGCATGTAGAATGTCCCTGTTTTGGGATCGGTGGGTATGAGTGTCTCTAATCCTTTTTGTGAGTCCTTTGGGAAGGATTGAATCAATTTTCTTAGTTCCATGGTGAATTCTTTGGTGGGGTCTTCTGTCAGTTTCTTGTAGTATGTAGTGTCTGACAATTGTCGGTTTCCCTCTTTGATGTAGTCCTGGGTGTTCATGATCACTACTGCTCCTCCCTTGTCTGCTGGTTTGATTGTGATGGCTTGATTGTTTCTTAAGTTTTTGATGGCCTCTCTTTCCAATACTGAGAGGTTGTAGTAGGTTTTATGGTGGTGTTTAGTGACTAAGGATGCTGTTCTTAGTCTGAAGCTTGCAATGTAGCTGTCCAGTTTGCTGTTACGTCCTGGTGCTGGGGTGAAGTGGGAATTCTTTTTCTTGATGTTGTAATCCAAGGTGGTAGTGGTTGTGTCCCCTTTGTCATGAAAGAATTCTTTAAGTCGTAGTCTTCTAAAGAATTCTTCCAAGTCTGAGTATAGTTTAATGTCATCTAGTTTGGTGCTTGGACAGAATGAGAGTCCTTTTAGAGAGAACAGATCTCTCAGGCTTGGAAAGTTCATAATCTGAAATGTTTATAATTCCAGAGTTGTCTGTATTGATGTCAGGCGTAGTTGTGGGACCATTGGTTGTTTCAGTCCTTCTATTGTTTGCAGTGATCCTAATATTCCTCTCTGTTTGGTGCTTGTAGAAATTTTGGGAGAGTTTGCCCAGTTTCTTATTTTTCTTCATGAAAAGATCTCCTCCTCATCCTTATCTGTATCTATCGTCCTATTGCTATACAATTTATGGCCCAACTTAATGTCCATTCTCCACTAATGTTGTTTTAACCCCTGCATATTTTGTGAGATAGAACCTGTGTTTTCTCCTTGTGAGCTCAGAAATGCTTATGACTTGATAAAGGGAGGAATCCCGAAAGCTTGTCTCTACAAAATCTTGTTAGTCCAATAAAAAAGGTATTACAAGATACTGCAACTACCGATGATTTTGCTTTTTATATATATATATATATATATATATATATATATATATATATATATATATATACATATATATATATATATATATATATATATATATATATATATATATATATAAATGAGAGAGAGATATAAGGATAGCCGGCCTAGACAGTCCCAATATATCAATATATCATTGAGGTGTGATGCCTTAGGACACACCTGCTCCCATGATCTTTCTTCTTTGCTCTGTCATATCCTGCTCTCTGCTGCCCCAGTGGCTGCGTACCTTTCCCAGGTCCTCAGCATTCATGTCAGAGGGGCAGTGTGCTCCATCTCCCAGGGATGTGGGACACAACATGGACCCCAGGCAGCTGCCCTGCTCCACACCCTAGAACACCTCCTCCGTATCCATCCTCTGCCGCTTCCACCCTCTGTTAGATGCCGAGTTAGACAGTATGCTCCCTTTGCTTATCCTCCTGTTCTAGCTCACATGGGAGGTCAGGAGTCACATGGACACTGCAAGGTGTGCTGCTTTCTTGAATGCCCATCTATGCTGTCCCCACAATAAAATCCTTCACCCTCCAGTCTATTGTATGTAGTGCCAAACAATTCAATTAAATATAGAAGCAAGGTCATTCATGCATAAATGAAGGATGAGGGGTACCTCTGGACCAGGTCACTTTAAATTTGAATGTAGAAAGGGAAGTCTGCGTGTCACTGAGCACCATGGCAGGCCCCATCAAGGTATAGAGCACAATAATCTACTGCACTGGACCTAATGGAGTCACCACCTCAGTTCTTTAACCCCTTAAGGACCGAGCCCATTTTGACCTTGAGGACCAGGCCAATTTTATTTTTGCGTTTTGTTTTTTCCTCCTCTCTTTTTTTAAAATCCATGACTCTTTTATATTTCCATCTACAGCTTGTTTTTTGCGTGACCAATTGTACTTTGTAGTGAAACCTTTCATTTTACCAAAAAATGGATCTCGAACCCAAAGAATTATTTTTAGGGAGGAAATTTTAATGAAAACCAAAATTTTGCACATTTTAGAGGGTTTTGTTTTCCCACCGTACACTTTATGGTAAAAATGACATGTTCTTTAATCTGTGGGTCAATACGATTAAAATGATACCCATGGCTAGATACTTTTCTATTTTTGTACCACTTAAACAAAATCTCAAACTTTTTGTACAAAATCAGTAATCTAAATTCGCCCTATTTTGGCCACCTATTTATTATTATTTTTTTCCGTATATGGGGTGGTATTATTTTTATTTTTATATAGATTTTTGGGGATAAAATGGGAAAAAGGGACAATTTTCATTTTTATTGTGAAGGGGATTTTTCCCTTAATTTAATTTTTAAATTTTTCAACTTTAAAAAAAAAAAATTTTACACTTTTTATGTCCCTATATGGGACTATCTAGCAATCGGTTGATTGCTAATACTGTTCAGTGCTATGCATAGGGCATAGCACTGATCAGTATTATCAGCTATCTTCTGCTCTGGTCTGCTCAATCTCAGACCAGAGCAGAAGACCCGAGGAGACGCCCTGAGGCAGGTGAGGGAACCTCCGGCCACCATTTCAGATGATCGGATCCCAGCGGCAGCGTTGCTGACGATCAGATCATCTATTTTTAACATGCGCATTGCCGCAGGTGCCGTGATCTGTATTGATCACGGCATCTGAGAGGTTAATGGCGGACATCCGCGCGATCGTTGATGTCGGCGATTACCGGCAGGTCCCCAGCTGCTAATAGCAGCTGGGATCTGCAGTGTATGACGCAAACACTGCTCCGATGCTCGCGGTCATACAGAGGACGTAAATGTACGTCCTGGTGCGCTAAGTACTTCTGCACCAGAACGTACATTTACTTCCGTGGTCGTTAAGGGGTTAAGCTGCAGCGGTATCGCTCCCAGTCCTCCGCTTCTGTGTTCTGCGTTGTCCCTATGCCACAGGACATACCCAAGCAGCTAATCCGTATAGCATTCTTAGTATTTTTACACCACCCACATTCATGGAGAAAACTTTGGTTTTTCATAGGAACTGGGACGTCCTTGGGTCATCAGATTTGGCCTGCCTCTAGAAAAAAAAAAAAAAAGGTGTATCTACTGTCAAAGCAGTGACTTTTTGTAATTGCAGTCTGTTTATTGGTTACCCATGTTACCGTTGTGTTATTGAAGGCTGCCGAAGGACATCTCACGGTGGTGAATGATTGGGAATTACAAGCACCGTAGGAAATGTAATTCCATATTGATTAGGAAGTAGCAAGAAACTCGGAAAGTATATTGTGACAGTAGAATTTTACATTGGTACCAAAATCTGGATATTCATGGTCAAGGGTTACTAGGAGGTTGAATAAAAGGGAAATGTATTTAATACCCAAATTATATTAAACAGATTGAATAAATGGCATTAGAAGATATTGACTAAGGTGGCAAACTTCTCTACACATCAAAGGGGTGAAATTGGTGCCCCTTTTTTATCCTCCGTTCAGGAAACGACCTGGATGGTATCCTTAAAATAATACCTTAGAATTGTCAAAGCTGGTAAAATTATATAGAGGTTTTCATAATAATGTACTGTAGTTTTCATATTCTTTTCACTCCAGGTTATCTTGTATGAAAAAGTTAGTGAAGGAGAGGTATCATGTATTTTTTACCTGTTTTCATGTAATTAGAAATATTTGCACAGCATATCCATTGCATTCTTCTCTTTAAAACGTGAACCAAACATTAGTGATGCCATCAGAATTTCTTCCTCTAGTATGTGCAGGTGAAATGTACAATGTTAAAACAAGACAATTTTCAAGGATCATATGTTCTGAAGCACTGTCAGATAAATTTGCAAGCTTGTGTTTCTCAAAATTATTCCATTACCAATCCCGTTCCCTAGAGTTGTCTTTTGTTTTTCCTTTACATTATCACCATAGCAATGAAGAGAGTCTCCAAATTGCACCTTACTCTTGTGTTTTGCTTTAGACGGTGTGAGGTTGCAGGTAGCAGCTGTAGTGAATCCAGCAGAGGCCCTTGAGCATTGTGGGGGAGGATTTGCCAGCGTTGTTTCTTATTGGCTGGGGTCAGCCGGTATAAGGAGGCAAACTCCTTAACTATTGCAGTATCAAACGAAACCATACTTCTGAAGAATAAATACTGGTATAGCACTCCATAATCCCTTCTGCTGAGCTTTTTCTTTTAATAAGAGACTTAATTTGTTCTTCATTACTACTGCACACCATGTGGTTTGTATCTGCAGGTATCTTTGCTGGCAAACTAGGGGTTAAGCCGTAAATAAGCTTTATGTGATGTTTTATGAAGCTCTGCTTCCTTTTTTTCCCCTTTGTGTTTTTTTTTTTTTTTTTGCCCTTTCCTGGCATAAATAATGTGCATCCTGTGATTGTAATGAATCTCGAGAAAAGGTCTAAGAGGTCAAATGCTTTAAAGTGGTACCCTTGGCTAGAGCAGATTCTTCAATAACTATTGCTAATCATAGTTTCCCCAAGTTTCTGCAAGTATATTTTGAATATACAGGGACCCACTGGTAGTGCCGGACATCAGCGATCTCGCTGATGTCCGGCATTAACCCCTCAGATGCCGTGATCATTATTGATCACTGCATCTGTGGCGGTTCCAGTGGCTGATCTGATCGCCCGCAGGGATCAGATCAGCTAAAATGGCAGCTGGAGGCCTCCTCACCTGCCTCCTGCTGCCATCATAGGGTCTTCTTCTCTGGCCTGCCATCGAGCAGACCAGAGAAGTAGATCACAGAGAATGCTGATCAGTGCTATGCATAGCACTGATGTGTATCTGTAATCTAAAGAATACAAAATATAGTCTGGGACTATAAAAGTGTAACAAAAAATTTTTTTTTTTTTTTATAAAAGTGAATAAGTCCCTCCCCCATAAAAAAATCCCCTCTTTCCTAATCCCCTTTCCTAAAAAAATAAATAAAAATAATGAAAAAAGTGTAAAAATAAATAATCAAATCATATTTGGTATCACCAGGTGCGCAAATGTCTGGTTCATAAAAACATTGTTAATGATCCTGTTCGGTGAATGCCGTAAACATTAAAAAAAAACATAGTCCAAAAATATAGCTTTTTATCAGAAAAAAATTAATTAAAAGTAATTTAAAAAAAAAAAAAAAATCAAAAGAAGGGTACCAATTAAAACTACAGATCCCTGTGCAAAAAATAAGCCCTCAAACATCCCGTATACTGAAAAAAAAGTTATAGAGGTTAGAAGTTCTGCAAAAAAAAGTGGTCAGAGCAATGCATTTTCGGTTTAGGTTTTCGGGCAAGCACAGCACAGGCCAAAATTTCCTTTTCGGTGCATCCCTAATACAGTCATGTCCAGAAATGTTTGCACCCCTGAAAGTATTTCTCACAGAAAAGGATTGCAGTAACACATGTTTTGCTATACACATGTTCCCTTTGTGTGTATTGAAACTAAACCAAAAAAGGGAGGAAAAAAAGTAAATTTGACATAATGTCACACAAAACTCCAAAAATGGTCTGGACAAAATTATTGGCACACTAGATTTAATATTTGGTTGGTTCCTATAACATCAATAAGCTTCCTCAGCTGGAATGTTGGACCACTCTTCCTTTGCAAACTGCTCCAGGCCTTTCTTATTGGAAGGGTTCCTTTTCCCAACAGCAATTTTAAGATCTCTCCACAGGTGTTCAATGGGATTTAGATCTGGGCTCATTGATGGCCACTTCAGAACTCTCCATCGCTTTGTTGCCATTGATTTCTGGGTGTTTTTTCACATTTGTTTGGGGTCATTGTCCTGCTGGAAGACCCAAGATCTTTGACGCAAACCCAGCTTTCTGACACTGGGCTGTACAGTGCGACCCAAAATCCATTGGTAATCCTCAGATTTCATGATGCCTTGCACACATTCAAGCCAGAGGCAGCAAAACAACCCCAAAACATCATTAAACCTCCACCATATTTCATTGTAGGTACTGTGTTCTTTTCTTTGCAGGCCTCATTCTGTTTTCGGTAAACAGTAGAATGATGTGCTTTACCAAAAAGCTTTATCTTGGTCTCATCAGTCCACAAGACTTTTTCCCAGAAGGATTTTGGCTTACTCAAGTTCATTTTTGCAAAATGTAGTCTTGCTTTTTTATGTGTATCAGCAGTGGGGTCCTCCTGGGTCTCCTGCCATAGCGTTTCATTTAATTTAAATGTCGACTTATAGTTTGTGCTGACACTGATGCGTCCTGAGCCTCAAGGACAGCTGGAATATTTTTGGAACTTATTTGGGGCTGCTTATCCAACATTCGGACAATCCTGCGTTTAAACCTTTCATACATTTTTCTCTTCCATCCACGCCCAGGGAGATTAGCTACAGTGCCATTGGTTGCAAACCTCTTGATAATGTTGCACACTGTGGACAAAGGCAAATATAGATCTCTGGAGATGGACTTGTAACCTTGAGATTGATAATTTTTCACAATTTTGGTTCTCAAGTCCTCAGACAGTTCTCTTCTCCTCTTTCTGTTGTCCATACTTAGTGTGGCACACACAGACACACAATGCAAAGAATAAGCGAACTTCTCTCCTTTTTATCCACTTTCAGATGTGATTTTTATATTGCCCACACCTGTTACTTGCTTCAGGTGAGTTTAAAGGAGCGTTACATGCTTAAGACAATCTTTTTTCAAGCAGTTTGGTGTGAAATTATGTCCAATTTGCTTTTTTCACTTCTTTTTTTGGTTTAGTTCCGATGCACACAAAGGGAATAAACGTGTATAGTAAAATATGTATTACTGCAATCCTTTTCTGTGAGAAATTTTTCATTTTCTAGAAAAATTTCAGGGGTGCCAACATTTACGTCCTCTCAGCTGATCGCGTGGTAGTCCTGATCAGCCTTCTGAGCTAACAGGCAAGGGAATTAACTGCTTTTAGACGCTGCGATCAACTTTGATTGCGGCATCTAAAGGGTTAATGCCGGCGATGATCGGCGATGTCCGTAATTGGCCATCCGGCTGCTGATGGCAATCAAGACCCAACTGGTATGATGCGCGCTCACCTGCTGAGTGCACATCATACCTCGGGAGTCCGCAGTGGACGTACATTCACGTCCATTTGCGGCAAGGGGTTAAAGAACAACCACTGTGCAGTTGTAATGGTGGCCATATTGGTTGTTTCTCATGGTTGTTAGAATCACAGAACGTAGACAACTTCTGTGTACACAGCTAGTTCCCATTTAATTATTGTATTGACATGTAGCTTATATACTAATGTTCGCCTCCAAATGCATTGTAAACCTAGCCTCAGTACTGGCAAATATAAGAGATTTTCTCCTGTTAAGTTCCTCCCAAGATCCAGCCTCTTTTCCTCAGCTCACAGAAGACTGTAGGTTACATGCTGCTTTGAGAAATCTATGGAGAAGGAGGGTAAAAGGAGGTAGCTTAAGAGTGGGAAAAAGACAGTGGGGTAGATTTATCAAAACATGTCCAGAGGAAAACTTGTCCAGTTGCCCATAGCAACCATTCAACTTGCTTCTCTCATTTTTAGGAAGGCCTGTGAAAAATTAGTGATCTGATTGTTTGCTATGGGCAACTGGACAACTTTTCCTTTGCACAGATTTTGATAAATCTCCTGCCTTGAGAGAGAGAGGGCAAGACACACACAGAAGCTTGCGCATATTGTTGTAAGCAATATGTCTTTCCATAATGGTTGCTTCATAGATTAGACTTCTCAGTACTGCTTGATAATGTCCTCTATGATGCTGCTGAGGGTGTGCTGTAGAGACACAGGAGACAAGAATGCCAGTTTCTTTGCGTGTAGGCATTAGTTTAGGGAGAATATATATCACAAATTAGGTGAAAAGGCCATATATACCTTATATTCTAGAACTAGTTATTAACCTTGTACAAACATGACAGCTTCTCTTAAAAAAAAAATTACCGGAAAGTGCAGTTGCACTTTAAATCAATAGGCAGTTGGTTATCTTAGTAATGTTCGATTGAAGATTATGGCATGAACCCATCAGTATTCATTTTAACCCATCATATCAAAGCTTTATACAAGTATAATGTTTAACCATTAATATGAGCAGGCATTGTGATGTATGATGAGTGTTTCAGCCAAAATAGTCAATCACCAAGAGACTTGTAAAATATGCTTGTGTGCTCTCACATGCAGCTCTTCATGTTATGTAATGTATACTTCTTAATGGATTAGAGTCAGTGTTAAAATGATGAAGCCAATGAAATGTGTGGGAAATTTTCCAAAACATAATTTGACTTTAATGTCTCCTTGGAGGCCAATTTAATCTCCATAACTATATAATAAATGTATTTAAATGTATTCACAGTATTAGTTTATGTATAAATTTATGCACTGTATTAGTTTGAGTATAGGTATTTTAACTAATAAATAGGACTCCAAGGAATAGGCTTGCTGCTGGAGCTAAATTAGTGTTTATACCTGACAGCAGCGCTAGCGGATTCCCTTTTATTTTTTTCTGTTTAGATTCTTCGGAGACAACATCACCGGAACTATAACTTTGTTTGACATTGTGTTTCCTATACGGGATAATAGATTCAGCTGTAGGGCTATGTATTGCTTTTCTAAGTTACTTGATTCGATTTTAAGGATAAATTCATTGTTTTTTTCTGAATGTTTCTGGTGGTGTCTTTAAAGGCGTATGTTCTGCAGCTTCAATACCACAGCCACACGTGGTGATTTTGCCAATAAATTGTGCAGCTATTGGGCCTCTACACGTTGGCCTGGGCCTGGTTCTGGAGGGCTCTGTGTTAAAATGTATCCTCAGTGTGATGTTACCAATAATGGTTTAGTGACAAATTCATTAGTATCGATTTATGATACCAAATCTTTGTTAATGCTAATGTGCTAGTTATAATAAGTTGTTGGTACTATCAACATGGCTGGAGTTGACTGATCACAGGGAATAATAGATCCGAACATAAGTGAAGCCTCTGTTATAATACATTTAGGCTGGTGTTCATTCTGTTGTGCCATTCGGTGGCATAAGTATGAACATTGTGAAAATGTTAAGCATTTTTGTTTAATAATTTTTTTTTTTTTATAGATCCAGGTTTGAATGTTATTGCAAACAATAATCACGGAATAACCTTTGGTAGTCTAAACTTTTACAAATAAAGCCTATAACACACTTCTCTATTCCTTAAATAAAATGTATACAGTGACCCCCCCCGACCTACGATGGCCCCGACATACGATCATTTCAACATACGATGGCCTCTCAGAGGCCATCGCATGTTGAAGGCAGCATCAACATACGATGCTTTTGTATGTCGGGGCCATCGCATAAACGGCTGTCCGGCAGCGCTGACTGCTTCAGCTGCCACCGGATAGCCGTTTACGGTGCCCCGTGTGGTCCGCTGACGATCATTTACCTGTCCTCGGGGCTCCGGAGCGTCCTCTTCGGGATCCCTGCATCGTTGGCACTCTCCTTCGTCATCATCACGACGCTGCGCACGCTGTCCCGTCATCCAATAGGAGCAGCGTGCGTAGCGACGTGATGGCGTCGACGGAGAGCGAGGATGCTGGGGAAGCAGAGGCCTTGCCGGAGAGTCGGGGGACACCCCGGGGACGCGGCAACAGCGATGGAAGGCAACATCCAGGGCAGCGGGGACGGTCCGGAGCGGCGGGGACACGTGAGTATAAACTCCTATACCAGTGGTCTTCAACCTGCGGACCTCCAGATGTTGCAAAACTACAACTCCCAGCATGCCCAGACAGCCGTTGGCTGTCCGGGCATGCTGGGTGTTGTAGTTTTGCAACATCTGGAGGTCCGCAGGTTGTAGACTACTGTCCTATTCTTTACATTTCATGGATCCCTCAACATACGATGGTTTCAACAAACGATGGTCCATTTGGAACCGATTACCATCGTATGTTGAGGGACCACTGTACTGGCATGATGCAGGCTAAACCAAGTCAAAGGTAGACAGTTTGGTCTATTGACGCTTATTGCTTTGCCGTTGGCACATCATGGTATACGTTTGAACACCTTTCTGATGGCGATGAAGAGAATAATTGTTATATAGATTGGGCCTGAATTGACGTAAATGTTGTAATTCGAAGTTTTAAATAGTGTCATGTTAGCCTTGTTTTCATTTATTATTTGCCAAAAGGCTTCCAAGACTGATATGCTATTTTTCTACTTTCATTTACAGCAATATTTGGGAGTGCAAACTCTTATGTGTCATATAAACGTTCATTATAACCTAGTCATGATGCTTTTATTTCAAATCTATCATCTCATATTAAAATGTGAAACACTTGAAGTTCTGGTAGCACAGATATGGAATGCTGCACTGTCTTGCTTGCCTGTCAGAGAAGGTGTTATTTTCTTTTGAATGCTTCATTGGACTAATTTCCAAAAATTTCTTTTTTTTGGAAACCATTGGAAATTCCAGAGCGCTCTTTACAGGGCCGTTCATGTCAGAAAGAGCTCTCAATCTGACACGATTTCATAGGGAGCCTATAACGGCCTGTTGTCAGAAGTGATTGCTTAAAATGCTGTTGATTTGTACTGGAAATCAATGTGTACATTGGGAGTGCGTTGTGAAGATGTAATGTGCGCTGTTGATTCAAGCAGCACAAATAGGGCAATCTGTAAGATCTCCAGAAAGACAGCGGGTTCTGTATAGTAAGTCAATAAGCTGAGTGATGAAGGAGGGAGTTTGGTTGTATTTGGCGCGTTTCTTCCACTTTAAAACAAAGCCTTATGGGGTTGGGGGTCTTAATGTCAGGACTTACCGAACTCTAAACCTTGAATGTTCTCCGCAGGGCAGTATGTACTGTATTATTTATTGATACCTGCAACCCTAGTCTTTTAAAGAAGCAAAATCTACTTGATACTCATGGTATTCAGGTGTTACATTTTTTTTTTTTTTTTTTTTTTTTTTTACTCTTATCAAATCTCTTATCATATTTTTTTAAATTTTTTTTAATCTCTTGTTAAAAAGTTGTGTAAACACGGTGAAAGGTTTATTTTGGTTTGTCTCTGCTTGCCAAATAAATTGAGAGGTCTGGTAAGTGGTCATGTAAATGATAGCGAATGCCATATTGTCTATGTAAAGGAGAATCTGGAAGTAAAAAGAGCTGAAAGTCTGTACAGCTGCGAGAAATCCCATTTATCTCCCCAGTGTAAAAGCAAAGATATTACTTTGAGGTATTTGGCTGTCGCATCAGCAGCATGCTGTATGTTATAGCAGTAGTGTATAATTTTATATATCTTTTTCTAAGTGCTGGCAATAAAGCTAAACCATGAGCTTTAATGTGATGATCTACGAGCTGAAGTTTCAGCAGTTTCACTAGTCACATAGAAGTGTTCCTGTAAATCTACCTGTGAACAGGAATTTGTTTTTTAGAGACTTGCTTAACTATTTTTCACTTTATATTTTGTTTGTCTGTTGCTATTACGTAGACATAAAACATTAGATAATCTAACAAAGTATAAAGCGGGTACGAGTGGCACCACTGAAAGACAATGGGGGAGATTTACTAATCTAGTCTATTCTGGGTATGCTTATAGACCAGCGTATGTGGTAGTCTCCTGTCTATTGTGCACCTAATTTATCAAAGGTCTCACAGCCCTTGATAAATTCTGTGCTCAGACTTCAGGGTCTACAGCTTAAACTGCATTTAGACCTGCTCCAACATGGTCTGACATTTCAGCGGATTTTGGGCAGATGCGACTTGTCGCACAAAAGTCGCACTTGATAAATTCAGCACCAATGCATTTTCCAATGCATTTCCGTCTAAAATAGACTTGCATGCATCATGTTCTAAAAATCCTCTACAGCAAAAGTCGCAGAAAAGTCGCACATATTTAGACTGCGACTTTCTATGCGACAAATTTAGACATGAAAAACAAGTCTAAATCCTTAGATAAATCTCCCCCAAAAACTCTAATGCCAATGGAACATTAAAGGATACACTCAGTGGATACAAGATTGTCCCGTGGTGGTGCTAGGATGAACTAAACCAAATATATAGATCTAAAATGTGGTAAACAGAAAAGGTAATCCTGCACTCACCGCTCGGGTTCAATACGTCCAGCTCCTCTCAGAAGAATTCCATCCCACTGGCAGGTGTGCTTGGCGTGTGGCGCTCAGAGGCGACTGCCGGCGGTTTCACGCACAGAGATTATGCGCTTCTTCCGGCCAGAAGAAGCGCATAATCTCTGTGCGGAAACCGCCGGCAGTCTCCTCTCAGCCCCCCCGCCAAGCACACCTGCCAGTCGGATGGAATTCTTCTGAGAGGAGCTGGACGTATTGAACCCAAGCGGTGAGTGCAGGATTACCTTTTCTGTTTATCACATTTTTTGTATTTTAAATAAATAGAAATAGCTTATTTTCATTGTGGTGTACAATGGGATATAATGGATGGAGTGAAACATTTCTTGACCCTGACCTCTAAGTACATGGTGAAAAGCAAATCCTATGTTAAGGAATGAGCATTTGGATATGAGCATCTCACTAAGCCATGCTCATAGTATTTCAGAGGAAGAGGCTAATGTTAAAATGTAAGGTCCTGTTCACATCTGCATAGTTCTTCTGGTTGTTCTGCACCATTACAGAAAGCGAACAATACAAATAATGGCGGTGGACTCCATTGAATCTATCAGGTTTTCGTCATTGTCGTTTTTTTTTCTAGGTAAAATAGTTCTGCATGCTGCGTTTTGTCCATCATCTATGAAAGAATCTCCAACAGAGGCTTTAGCTGTGAGCAGTTGCCGACAAACAATAACTGCTTGTTTTGTACGTTTTAAAGTGTATTGGGTAATTTTAGGCCCCTTCATAAACTAAGTTTACTTAGATCATTTAAAATTATAGTCATTGCTGTGTTTGAATAGGTTTTATTGCCAACAGTTCCTCAATACTTTAAAACTTATCTTTTATATGATCAGCTAAAAAACATCTAAGGATATGAACTTTAGTGTGTATACTCAAATTTAAAATGTTCTGTGCTGTTTATTTGCTTGATATCCTTGTACACTGTACACTGCTGGTTTCCTCATGGGTCAGACTGGGAGGAGTCTTAAAGGGGCTACCCAGGAATAGAAAATCAGCTAATTTCTTTCTAAAAACGCTCCCCGCCTGTCTCCAGGTTGGGTGTGGTTCTGCTGCTCTGTTGCATTGCAGCGAATGGAGCCAAATGTTAATACCACACACAACCTGGGGACAAACAAGGCACTATTTTCGAAAGAAATTAGCTCTGTTTTTCTATTCCTGCATGACCCTTTAACCCCTTAACGACGCAGGACGTATATTTACGTCCTGCGCCGGCTCCCGCGATATGAAGCGGGATCGCGCCACGATCCCGCATCATATCGCGTCGGTCCCGGCGCTAATCAACGGCCGGGACCCGCGGCTAATACCACACATCGCCGATCGCGGCGATGTGCGGTATTAACCCTTTAGAAGCGGCGGTCAAAGCTGACCGCCGCTTCTAAAGTGAAAGTGAAAGTGACCCGGCTGCTCAGTCGGGCTGTTCGGGACCGCCGCGGTGAAATCGCGGCGTCCCGAACAGCTGATCGGACACCGGGAGGGCTCTTACCTGCCTCCTCGGTGTCCGATCGACGAATGACTGCTCCGTGCCTGAGATCCAGGCAGGAGCAGTCAAGCGCCGATAATGCTGATCACAGGCGTGTTAATGCACGCCAGTGATCAGCATTAGAGATCAGTGTGTGCAGTGTTATAGGTCCCTATGGGACCTATAACACTGCAAAAAAAATGTAAAAAAAAAGTGTTAATAAAGGTCATTTAACCCCTTCCCTAATAAAAGTTTGAATCACCCCCCTTTTCCCATAAAAAAAATAAAACAGTGTAAAAAAAATAAAAAATAAACATATGTGGTATCGCCGCGTGCGTAAATGTCCGAACTATAAAAATATATCATTAATTAAGCCGTACGGTCAATGACGTACGCGCAAAAAAATTCCAAAGTCCAAAAAAGCGTATTTTGGTCACTTTTTATATCATTAAAAAATGAATAAAAAGTGATCAAAAAGTCCGATCAAAACAAAAATCATACCGATAAAAACTTCAGATCACGGCGCAAAAAATGAGTCCTCATACCACCCCATACGTGGAAAAATAAAAAAGTTATAGGGGTCAGAAGACGTATACATTTTCCTGCATGTAGTTATGATTTTTTCCAGAAGTGCGACAAAATCAAACCTATATAAGTAGGGTATCATTTTAACCGTATGGACCTACAGAATAATGATAAGGTGTAATTTTTACCGAAATATGCACTGCGTAGAAACGAAAGCCCCCAAAAGTTACAAAATGGCGTTTTTTTTTCGATTTTGTCGCACAATGATTTTTTTTTCCGTTTCGCTGTGCATTTTTGGGTAAAATGACTGTCACTGCAAAGTAGAATTGGCGACGCAAAAAATAAGCCATAATATGGATTTTTAGGTGGAAAATTGAAAGGGTTATGATTTTTAAAAGGTAAGGAGGAAAAAACGAAAGTGCAAAAACGGAAAAACCCTGAGTCCTTAAGGGGTTAAAGAAAGCGTGATCTAAAGAAAGAGCTAGAAACAGGTAATGTAACTTGATTATCTCACCCAAATATTGAATAAAGAGCTGATTGTAAATGATGTCCTTTGATCACAGCAGCCTCTGCATTGAGCTGTGACAAATGTAATGTGAGCTAGTACTTCTGTTCCACAGTTTTTGTAATCTGACAGACAATGCTAACCTCTTGTTTGTGAACTAGAGGTCTGCAGCATAAATGGCCGAGCTTTCAACTTTGCATTAAAATACCTTAAATGGGTACTCTCATATTTTTTTTTTTTTTATTAAATAAAATCTATTATACACATTTTTCTTTTTACATAATGTATTTAAAAACAAATCATGTTTTACATGTTTTTTTTACATTTGTAAACCTGGCCACTAGGTGTCACCCTATATGGCTCAGGATTACTCCCCCCCCCCCCCCCCCTCTTACGTTGATCACGTTCGGACCAACGCTGGCTGGGCAGCGTGGCACAGCGTGGTCGGAAATGTGCGTTCACATGAATGAGGAGAGGGAGATGCAGGGGGGTGGGGATATTTAAATTTCAAGCACCGCGCGCGCATGAGTGCTGTGCTCGCTCTCTGCCTGTTTCCTATGCTTCAGATGATATCGTGCCTGCCGGGGCCGCCCACTTCCTGCCCTCCGCAGAGAGCTCAACTCTGAGCTACTGAAGCTGATCTACAAAAGATATTTTTATGGGGATTCTGATAAAAATAAATACAGGCATAGATGTAGTTAGTGTCAGGGACAGATGGGAAGGGGGATCAGGAAAATTTAAATGAGTGAAAGCTACTCTTTTTAACGTTCTTATTTATCATAAACTGTGGGCTTTAGGTTATGAGAACAACTAAGGCTCCAAACCTGACTGTATAAAAAATACTTTCCTTATTTGGTTATACTTGTAATTACAGACTATTTGACAAATATATATTTCTATTGAATACATTACTTGCAGCAGGTTGGATGGACTCCAGAAGCTTAACGTATGCACCTAAACAATGAAAGCATATAAAATGTTAGTGCTTATTTTACAAATACAAAACTTTCTCTTATGGTGACTGGCTCCTGGCTTTAAAAAGCATTTTGTCAGTTCTTTGACTTGTAAACTTCAGAAACATAATTTCTTTTTACTTCAAAGGAGAACTTAAAATGTTAGTTTTTTTCAGGTAAGTCATCTTGTTCACCACCATATTACAGATCTCTTAAACACCCGCCACCCCCCCTAAAAATGTACCCTTGAGAGAGAAAAACTGGTATGCTCCTTCAGATGAAATGTTTATTATGTGGGAGAAAATGTTGCCTGTTACAGGCATCATATGGCAGCACACAGAGTGACAGTCTGTACCCATGAGGACTGTATGAGCTGCCATACAGAACTTGATGCAATTCTGTGTACAAAAGCCCTAAAGGTATTGTTGAAAATGCCTTGCTTTTTTAACCTTTAGTTCTTACTTTATAAAAATGAAGCTTTACATGTTGTGTGTAACATATTATGGTTTATTCAGAACAGAAGGTGACTGTTGCTGAACGTCAGTGTTTAATTGTTTTAGTTCCTGTGTGGTTGAGTCCCCTGCATTTCCATAGAGTGTAATTACATACTCTAAAAAAAATCCTCACACCTGTATTTAAATTTAGCGTTCAGCACAACTCTGCTCCGAAATAGATTTGAGTCTTTTTGTAATGACTGTAGATAGGTTTCTCCCTCTTCTTTTCTCTTTCCTTTATCTTTATTTTATTGTAATTCTTTTTCCCTGGGATCTGTCGGTTGTGCAGAATGTAATATGCACAAAGTTTAACTAAATAAAATACACAAAAACAGATTTTTATTGTATATTAACTGTAGTATAACAGTGAGGTTTTGCGTCACTGACACTAGAAAACTGTGTAAAATTATGAATGTACAGAGCTCTGCGGACACAGCACTCACCAAAGCACTGAAGCCATTTTATACAACCATTTATTTTTCAAATCCCAGATAAATGCTTTCAACAGGCACTGTCATTTAAAAAAAAAAAAAACTTTACGTAAATCAGTAGTAACCAAATACAAGAAATTTTGTGATCTATATTATAAAAGAAAAAATACTTATTTGCTGCACCTGCTGTTCCCTCTTTGGTAAAAAAAAAAAAGTGAAAATGTATTTCTTGTGTTTATAAGATGGGCTATTAGTTCATTTGGGGATCAGTTACATTTTGCCCATACAAATCTATGGCGATTGGTGGAGTGGGTGGGACTGGAAAGAGCCTGTACAAGGGGAGCATCCTCGACGTCTTGAGGAAAAAAGGTTTCTACACCAGCACAGACGGGGGTTCTTTACTGTAAGAGCAGTGAGACTATGGAACTCTCTGCCTGAGGAGGTGGTCATGGTGAACTCTGTAAGATAGTTCAAAAAGGGTCTGGATGCATTTTTGGAGAATAATAACATTGCTGGTTATGTATACTAGATCTATAGGGACAGAACATTGATGCAGGGATTTATTCTGACTGCCATATTTGGAGTCAGGAAGGAATTTTTACCTCTAGTATGAGTTTTTTTTGCCTTCCTCTGGATCAGCTCAACTCAGTAGGGACTCATTAGGGATATAGGCTGAACTTGATGGACTCTGGTCTTCTTTCAACCTTATGAACTATGTTACTAAGAACTTACTGTTAGTATTATAATAGTAAAAATAATATATTGCTGTGGCTTCAAAATAGAAAAAAAAATTATAAGCTTCCGTATGGTTAATTTTGGTCACCTGATCTTTTGTCGTCTTCCGGCTTCCGAGACGAGCGGCGGCAGAATTTCTATTCCTATGCTGTCCTTGCAACATAACATTTTTTATAATTTTTTTTATTTATTTGTATGCCAGAATACCTTTTTTAAATCTCTCCTCATTCTGGGCTTAAAAGTCCACTGGGCATTCCAACTCATTGACAGCTATGTCGGAATTCAAGCTCGCAGAGGGAAAATTGTCAATCATTAGGTAAGACCAATAGACTCCTGATCCCAGAATGAGTAGGGATTTCAATCAGTAAGTTAATCTGTCAGCTGTTTGGTGCTAAGAGCTGCAGATACCATTTTATAGCTGTTAGGATATAAAAGCAAACTTTGCCTTTCCTGGTGGACCAGCTTCAGCCGCTGTTCTGAACAAAAACCTTCAGAACATTGGAGCATTGGGCAGGAGTTCACAGGGGGTCCCAGCATTATACCTATCCTGTGGATAAGGAGTCAGAACAAAAGTACCCGTGTTCCCCAGCCTGGTACACTCTAACTTGGCCTCACCTCCAGTCCCTCCTTGATTGATGTAGCCCAAGGACAGCATAAACCCGGACAAAGACCCAGAGTAAAATGCTGTATCACTTTTCTTTGTAGATGCCTCATAGCTGATTAAAACCCTATTAAACACTGCAGACTACTGTAATATTCACGACCTGGCCACATGCCAATGATTGACAACTTTCTGTCAATACTGGTCAGACTAGTGGACAGGCCAAAGCAGCCACTTCTGAACATTGCAGAACACTAAGAGCGCAAGCTTAGTAGTCAGCAGTGTTTAAAAAGTGATTTAGGGTACCTTCCCACACAGCGTATTTTGCTGCGTATTTGCTGCGTATTTGGTGCTGCGTATTTTCCTACCCATTGACTTCAACAGAGAAAATAAAATACGCAGCAGCAAATACGCAGCAAATACGCCGTGTGGGAATGTACCCTTAATCAGATATGTGGCACCTACAAAGATTTATGCTGCCCTCAGTTAGGGGAAGCATATATCTGGTGACAGTTTCTCTTTAAGTTTCCTTGTGCTATGCATAGTAATTCATCCTATTTAATTTTTTTGAAATCTTAGTTTATTTTTATATTTTTCCGAGTCACTCTTTCATACTACTATTATTTCTCATTTTGTCTTGAAAGTTGCTAGGTCACCTATCCCTTTCCAAAAATATTACCCATCTGGGACTTTGGTGACAGGAACAATCTGCTATAAATGGGTTATCATTATTCCATTCCAGAGGTATTGAAGTTTTGTGCTGCCATTGAACATGTCAGGAGTTTAGAGCTGTCATTTTTCCACTTACAGCTATACTTGATGGACAATTTGACTTCCTGAGAGGTTCTACTGGAGGTCAATTAGAAACACAATTAGGCCTGGCAGGACTTCCCACTTGCAGTGCGGTACATGTCATGGGGCTCTCTAATGCTTTTTTAAATGAAGGTTGAACTGCTCATTGCTTACCTGAATGTGTCCTCAGGTGAAAAGATGGCAGGTTGCTTTATTTATACTCTCTGAACTGTATATCACACAGTACAATGTAAAACTACCACTTAGTTACTGAGAAATTAGTAGCTGAAAATGTTTGTTTATAGTACCCTTATGTATTGAAAAATAAAGAAATAATGCTTAAATGCATTACAATAAAAACAAAGCATTCATTTTAAGAAGGACTAGAAATCTGTAAAATATAACCAATAAAGTTTTTTGTTTTTGGCATTGTTTTAATTTTTTCAAAGTGTAATGGAATTTTTATATTACCTCATTAATAGAGATGAGCGAAGTAACAGTGATTCGATTTGTCACGAACCTCGCTGCTCGGCAGTTGATGACTTTAGCCTGCATAAATGAGTTCAGCTTTCAGGTGCTCCGGAGGGCTGGAAAAGGTGAATACAGTCCTAGGAAAGAGTCTCCTAGGACTGTATCCACCTTTTCCAGCCTACGGGAGCACCTGAAAGCTGAACTCATTTATGCAGGAAAAGTCATCAACTGCCGAGCCGAGAAGTTCGTGACAAATCGAATTTACTGTAAGTTTGCTCATCTCTAGTTGCAATCAGACACATAAGAACTTCAGTACCATAGTACCCCTTTAAATTAAGCTAAGATGACACACACTTATGTCAGAAGATTTGTCTCAGTGATCAACACCTCATTTTTCATTTGTTAAAATCCCTTTTCCTGGACTAACACCTAAGATGATGCTGCAAATAGCAATTGCAGCTTCTATTTGATTGATCATAGAGAGGAGGGTCCCACAGTGAATTGCCTTTTCTGCTTGTGGCCTGAAAGGGGCCTCAGTACCCCATTCTAGTCATTGATAAGGGTTCCATTGGTTGGTCCACTACAAGTCAGAACCTATAACCTATCCTGCCAATTAGGCAAGAGTGAAATCCCAAGACCTGTCCATGTACACCATATACCGTATTTTTCACCGTATAAGATGCACTTTTTCTTCCCCAAAACTGGGGGGGGAAGTTGGTGCATCTTACACAGCGAATACCTGCAGCCATCAACGGCCGGGACCCGCGGCTAATACAGGAAATCACCGATCGCGGTGATGCCCTGTATTAACCCTTCAGATGCGGCGATCAAAGCTGACCGCCGCGTCTGAAGCGAAAATGACACTAACCCGGCTGCTCAGTCGGGCTGTTCGGGACCGCCGCGGTGAAATCGCGGCGTCCCGATCAGCTTACAGGACACCGGGAGGGACCTTACCTGCCTCCTCGGTGTCTGCTCCGTGCCGGGATCCCCTGCATGGCCGGCGCTCTCCTTCATCGCCATCGCGCACGCTGTCCCATCATTCAATAGGAGCGGCGTGCGTAGCGACGTAATGACGGCGACGGCGAGCTAGGATCCCGGGGAAGAAGACGTCTGGAGCGACATCCAGGGCAGTGGCGACGGGGACACGTGAGTATTACCTCCTATACCAGTGGTCTTCAACCTGTGGACCTCCAGATGTTGCAAAACTACAACTCCCAGCATGCCCGGACAGCCAACGGCTGTCCGGGCATGCTGGGAGTTGTAGTTTTGCAACATCCGCAGGTTGAAGTTCACTGTTGGGTTCAGAATTTTTTTCCCCCTAAATTTTGGACCTTTAAAATAGGGTGTGTCTTATATGCCGGTGCGTCCTATAGGGCGAAAAATACGGTAATAATGGTGCTGGTTTAAACAATATGAATACAATTTTGAAATAACAACTGCACCTGTATACTTTATAGTTTGTTGATGTATGCCTCCATAAATCAGAAAACAGATTTCTATGTTTAGTTAGTTTTCCTAGATCCAGTCAGCAAAGTCATGAATGAGTTCTTAATGAAGTTAATGCAGATGAAATTAGTAACTTTCTACCACCAGGCCTGTGTGTTGAGACATGACTAGGAAGTGGAGATTAGTTTGAGCTATTTATTATGTATAACTTCCGAAGACTGACCCATGCACAGCACGTAGTCTTTATACTTTCCATTTATGGTCCACATGTCATCAGGTCATATGGCCGAAACGTCTGCTGGTAGTATAAGGTTTCTAACTTCAACAGGATTATTTTTATTATGTGATCATTCATGACTTTGCTGCCTGGATCTGTGGAAACACTATACTGAGAAAATTGTGTTTTCAAATTTTTGAAGCCATACATCGATAAACTGTAAAGTATTAGTGTGTAGTTGATG
This sequence comes from Hyla sarda, assembly GCF_029499605.1. Lineage (NCBI taxonomy): Eukaryota > Metazoa > Chordata > Amphibia > Anura > Hylidae > Hyla > Hyla sarda. Next base: position 215,924,005 of record NC_079190.1, on the reverse strand, counting down.
TAAAAAAAAAAAAATGTTGGTGTTAAAAACTCTTTAAATCAGTAGAAATCTAAGTATATATCGGACATACACACCACACTAGAATGCTTGCATGTTGATCTCAGAAAGATGATGTGTAGTGGCCCATGTTTCCTGATTATTGCATGTTATATAGGAGGCTCACCCCTGAGGGAGCTTAGAAATGAGTGAGGCCTTATCAGCCTTGGGTCTCCGTGTTTATCTATGAATCGCATCAAAAGAGGTGCTTCCTCTGGTCATTCTGTGGAAATCACTTTTTTGCAGGTTGATGGAATGTGCGAGACCAGCGTAAAAAAATATAATTGAAGAAGCAATCTGTGAAACTGTTCGATAAAGAAAACTCTGTTTTATTCTTAGGGCTTTATAAAGAAAACTCAGACATTTATTTAACACTGCTGCTGTGTGTTTTTAATTTGCTTTTGCCACACATTGGCCAATGTATTTTAGGTGTACACACATTGGGGTTATTCGTCATTCTCTGTGCCAGTGCAGTGGGGCAAAATTTAAAAAAATGTTTGCACATGCTCCAATTTTGCCTAAATTCTGCCACTTTGCGCTGGTTCAGGGAATGATAAATTTCCCCATAGTGTGATCATGTGGTCTCTAGTGCTGCATTGTTACTGACCATGGAACAATACATGGAGTACATTGGTCAAATTGCCCTGTGGATGCGTTAAAAAAAAGAACATGGTGGATGAAACACTGTAGCTTCATTTCCTATAGATGTGCACGTTTGACATTATTATATCAAAGTACTAAATAAACTCTGTATCTATAGTAAACATGTATAAAATGAATCAATCAAAACAGTCCACATGATGAAGCCAAATCTGAAGTCCAAAGGTGGAGCCAAACTACTTTGCAACAAATAAATGTTCACTGTGTACAAAAATGTATTTAACACACCAATATACCCTTCTGCTCTCCAAACCTGTTCACGTCAATTGTTGCACCCAGTTTCTCCCTATATTGCTGGGGTTCATCAGCGGAAAGGAAAATAGCAAGATACGATAAGAATGTATATCATATTATGATAGCTCTGATAAGTGAAATAACCACGCTATTAAAGTAAATGACTCTGTTCACAATGGGACTCTATGAGCAATTGTACTCTGATAAACTCTCAAGATACACAGGTGATATGTCTGCCAGAAGGATGGTGCCAGGATGTCCATAAGGCAGTGCTGCTGTGTGATGACCATCTTTCATGGTAATCCATGATGAAAGAGAAGAGACATGGCAATGCTAGTTATTAAAACCAGGCTATATTATCGGCCGATATTCACGATTTTGGACATTATCGGTATCGGCAATTACCTTGCATTCTAGGGTTGTTGCCGATTAAGCAAAACTCTAATGTAATCCAAACAGCAATAGGTTGCTGTAGCTCCTCCTGGTCACAGAATAGACCACTTCCTCAATCCAGGGTGCCTTGGATTGTGGAAGTGGTCAATTCTGTGGCCTGGCTATTAGTGATATATTTGTCTTATCACCTTTTCGAAGGTGAAGCATTAACAGACAATGTAGACCAGGTGCTGTGAGCCATTACATGTATAACATGTACAGAACAGATGTAGTGCAACTGCAAAATCAGATTCCAGTTTTTTTTTTCTTTTGTGTTTTTATTTTAGCAAGTTTAAAAGAAAAGTAATCCACTTTGTTGGCATGAAGGTCCTCTTCATAACATTAGCTGGTGCTGAAACTACAGCTTTTCTTTGATTACTATAGCCTCCAGCAAAATATGCAGTGCTAGTGCATATGCCATTGAACAGTGGTGTCTGTTTCCTACCACCCCCACTCATGCAACATTAGCAACATGCAATTCAGCCAAAGCTGTGAATCATTCTTGTACACTTAAAGGGGTATTCCAGGAATTATGTTTTTGGACTATGCTACAAGGGCTGTAAAGTTAGTGTAGTTCATAATATAGTGTCTGTACCTGTGTGTGACGGTTTTCCCACAATTCTTTTGTGATTTTCACTCCAATATTTATTTTAACAGCATACAAAATTACTGTTGTCTCAGATTTTTCCCAGGTTGCAATGCGGCTGAGACCTGACTCACTAGTCAGCTGATGACAGGGAGCCTGTCTGCTTCAATGGGTGGAGCGATCGCTTGGTGGGAGAGATCAATCTGCAACTAATGCAACAGCTGTAGGCATCCTGATGGAAAACCACAGGTCTTTGAATGGATGCAGCTCATTTATGTTTCAATGGATGGGGTGGCTGATGTGTGGGAGGGAGGAAAATGGAATTGTGGGATTTGTAGTAAAAAAAAAAGAAAAGTCAAACAGGAAATACCAGTTCACAAAAAGCTAGCCACAGTATTATGGTAATCTCACAACATAGCCATTTAGACCCAAGACAAGCACAGATCCTTCCTAAGCATGTCCATTGCTGTCTGCCAGGTACGTACTAAAATCACCTTATGGTGGATAACCCCTTTAAAGGAGATCTGTAGGGCAATATAACTTATCCCCTATCCGAAGGATAGGGAATATGATAGATCGCGGGGGGGCCGAGCGCTGGGGCCCCCCAGGATCTCCTAGACAGGCCGTAGCAGTATGCTGGAAAGGGGGTGTTCTGTCCCCGCATGACGCGGCAGCAGACACGCCTCCTCCATGTACCCCCATAGAGTTACATGGAGGGGGGCGTGTCTGCCGCGGCTTTCTGCTGGGGATGAAACTTCACTTCCTGCAGACTGCCGCGACCCCATCCAGGAGATCCCAGGGGCCCCAGCGCTCGGACCCCCCAGTACTGTATGATTATCTAACATATTTAGGAGTCAGCTGTTTTTTGGGACAGATCTCTAAGTTGACATCAATCCCGGGGGCAGGTGCAGTACCCATACAGGAGACTTAGAGGGAAATTCATAATTTAAGTGCACTCTTCTAGCCTGCAGTTTTTGACAGTACAAAATGTGTCAAATTTATCATGTTGTGCGATATGAATTTTATGCATTTTCAATGCTTTTTTTATGCCATATGGATTTCTACATCACCCATTGAGTGCATTGAGATTGTGCAAAGATGTTTTGACTTTTTGAAAAGTTGCAAATCATAAATGTAACTTATAACCAATGCTTTAGGCCTTGTTCACACCACGATTTGAGCCTCTGAGGCATGAATATGTTGGGAAACTGTCAAAATGTGATGTGAACCTAGCCTTAAACATACCACTTTACTAAAACCAAGCCCCATTGCCTGATATCCCACCCTGTTGTCTGGCCAGACTTATCTCCTGCATTGATCCTGCTGGCTACGTCAGAAGGAAGCAATGTGAGCGCATCATACAGGCCCAGATAAGCCTACCCATACCTCCTAATGAGCACAGTGTAACTAGATGCATGTCCATCTGACCGATTTAGAAATCTGTCAGGTAAATTAAAACCCTGCATAACTTTGGAATGAGAGGGAATCAAAAAATAGTATAAATGTATGTTACCAGCCCCTCCCCTAAGGAATCTATACATAGTAGTAGTAAACTGCATTTTTAGAAATGACCACAGGTCCTCTTTAATCATGGTGTCAGATCATCATGTATTAATGTATCAGAGCAAATGGTTGTTCCATAATGGTTGTGCTTCCCTTGATGATGTGTAGATGTGTCTGGTACAGGAGATGATTGAGTTTCCTGCCGCTCCATCCATGTTTGTCTTTTATACTGAATGTGTAATCAGAATGAGAAGAATGGAAGAGAGCGGAATATTTAGCACAAAGTGGCATCGTTCTAAGATTATTTGCGCTGTTTTGGGTGTATCTACATTGATGAATACATCTCTCTAGGTAATTGTTTGGAATTTCTCAAATAACTTTGTTGAAACAAATGTATCTGACAATTTGCCTAAAGTTTTCGGTATTGCTAAACAAACTAATAGCTATTACTTGAGTGCTGAACTGTTTCTTTGCTTTGTCGGGAGGAAGTGGGACCCATCCAGATAAATTGCAGCATTTTCTGTATATTGGTGTTCTGTTCTCTGGAGAACATATTGTTAGCAAGATGTATTTGGAGAAATATTTACTAATCCTTCCTTCAGATACATTAGGGAGCATGTGTAAGCACAGTAGTGTTGCCTATAGCAGCCAGTAAGATTTTAGCAAGAAACAAAACTTGGGATCAGTTTTGGTCCCTATGGTCAGACCTCCTCCAGCTAGTGTTTTGTTATATGCCATGCAGTGGTAAAGTAAGGAAACTCATTTTAGACAAAAACCCATGAACATAAACTTTTCTTTTCGGGTTTGTTGTCTGGAATGAGTTATTACTGCAAGTCGGATAACTGGCAGGTTGTGGTACTTTATCACTTTGCAGGTTGTGATACTTTTGTAACGATTTAAAACGGATAAGTGTTCATAAAGGTTTAAGATATCTTTGTCGTTTTTTAGTTATTGGAATGTTTTATGGGCAGTGGTGGCAGGAAGCAGGATAGACTTCTACTGAGCCAGTTTTATTACAGATCTGTGCAAACATGTAAGGGTCGGTGATGGCTTCAAAACAAACCCAGGGATGTGACCAACATTTGCTCAGGGTTTTGCAGAAAAGATAAGTGAGAATATAGAAGCATGGAGCAGAGGGGAAGAGAAATATTTGATGGTCAAACAATACTGCTAGGTGCTAAAGCAAACATTCACTGAGTAAATACAATTTTATGACTCGTGTTTTTTTACGGATCCTAGAGTTTGTATAGCCATGGATTTATAAGAATAACGTAAAGTAGTAATGTATATTTATAATGGACAATAATGTATTACATTGTAGGGGCAATGTGATCTTCCAGGGGGGGGGGGGGGGGGGACCAAAAAAAATGCATATCTCATATTACCTCATATGAAAGGTGCCATACAATCTATAGTGTGGATACTGCTGTATGGCTTTAACAAAATACACCCAAAAAAATTACATACCACGTGAATTCAAATGTAGCTGTCATGTGGCAATTTTTTTCTCTTAGGCTGGGTTCACACTTCGGAATTTCTGGCCAGACAAAATCCGGCCTTAACTTCTGAGTGTGGCCAGTGCTGACTAGTCAGCGCTAGGACCATGCAAACATTGCCGCCCCTACTGACAAGAATGTCTACCAAGCAGATTTAGCCTGATGAATGAAATTCCCTAGTGTGTACAGTCCAGCGGAATCCAATTGCCAACAAACGGATTCTACTGCATCTGAATTTCTGACTGAAATTGCTAAGCGGAATTCTGGTCAGAAATTCTGTAGTGTGAACCCAGCCTTAACACTGCAGAATTACTGCAAAGCTGTGACCTTTAACAGTCACAGCAGAACCATTGTCATTTTTGTAATGTGTTTTTTGAATATACAGACTGCACAGGTGATGCACATTGAAGCAATGGGTTCTCCTGTGCAAGGCTTTCAACTGAAAATTACATTGCTACAGTTCACTATTTTGGACAGATGATTTTGCTACCCATTAAAAGGGTACTCCGGCCCTAAGACATCCTATCCCCTATCCAAAGAATAGGGGATAAGACATCTGATTGCGAGGGTCCCGCCGCTGGGGACCCCCACAATCTCGCATGCAGCACCCACCTCTGGGAGCTGCACACAGCGCTGCAGCCTCTGAGTCTGCCAGGTGACAACTACGGGGCCGGAGTATCGTGACGTCACGACTCCACCCCATGTGACGTCACACCCAGCCCCCGCAATTCAAGTCTGTGGGAGGGGGTGTGACAGCAGTGGAAAACTACACTACAGGCTGATCCAAATTTGATGTAATGTCCTTAAAACAAGTCAAAATGAGGCTCAGTAGTGTGTGTGGCCTCTACGTGCCCATATGACCTCCCTACAATGCCTGGGCATGCTCCTGATGAGGTGGCGGATGGTCTCCTGGGGGATGTCCTCCCAGACCTGGACAAAAGCATCCGCCAACTCCTGGAGAGTCTGTGGTGCAACGTGGTGTTGGTGGATGGAGTGAGACGTGCGGGCCAGTCCATAGCATCAATGCCTTCCTCTTGCAGGAACTGCTTACACTCTCCAGCCACATGAGGTCTAGCATTTTCTTACATTAGGAGGGACCCAGGGCCAACTGCATCAGCATATGGTCTCACAAGGGGTGTGAGGATCTCCTCTCGGTACCTAATGGCAGTCAGGCTACCTCTAGCAAGCACATGGAGGACTGTGCCCCCCCAAAGAAATGCCACCCCACACCATTACTGACCCATCACCAAAACTGGTCATGCTGGAGGATGTTGCAGGCAACAGAACATTCTCCACGGCGTCTCCAGACTCTGTCACGTCTGTCACATGTGCTCAGTGTGAACCTGCTATCATCTGTGAAGAGCACAGGGCACCAGTGGAGAATTTGCCAATCTTGGTGTTCTCTGGCAAATGCCAAATGTCAGGCATGGTGTTGGGCTGTAAGCACAACCCCCACCTGTGGACATCATACCACCCTCATGGTGTCTGTTTCTGACTGTTTAAGTGGACACATGCACATTTGTGGCCTGCTGGAGGTCATTTTGCAGGGCTCTGGCAGTGCTTCTCCTGCTCCTCCTTGCACAAAGGCAGAGGTAGCGGTCCTGCTGCTGGGTTTTTGCACTCCTACGGTCTCCTCCACGTCTCTTGATGTACTGGCCTGTCTCCTGGTAGTGCCTCCATGCTCCAGACACTACACTGACAGGCACAGCAAATCTTCTTGCCACAGCTCACATTGATGTGCCATCCTGGATGAGCTGCACTACCTGAGCCACTTGTGTAGGCTGTAGACTCCGTCTTATGCTACCACTAGAGTGAAAGCACAGCCAGCATTCAAAAGTGACCAAAACATCAGCTAGGAAGCATAGGAACTGAGAAGTGGTCTGTGGTCATCACCTGAAGAACCACTCCTTTGTTGGGGGTGCCTTGCTAATTGCCTATAATTTCCACCTTGTTGTCTGTTTCATTTGTACAACAGCATGTGAAATTGATTGACAATCAGTGTTGCTTCCTGAGTGGACAGTGTGATTTCACAGGATTGTGATTGACTTGGAGTTTAACCCCTTAAGGACCAAGCCCATTTTGACTTTAAAGGGGTACTCCGGCGCTAAGACATCTTATCCCCTATCCAAAGGATGGGGGATAAGATGCCTGATCACGGGGGTCCTGCCACTGGGGACCCCCGTGATCTTCCACGCCACACCCAGTTAGAATCAGCCCCCGGAGCCTGCTCTCTCCGGGTCTGATTACTGATGATCATGGGGACGGAGCATAGTGACATCACTGCTCCGCCCTGTGTGACGTCACGCTCCGCCCCCTCAATGCAAGCCTATGGAGGGGGCTTGACAACTGTAATATAAAATTTTTGACTACCTATAACTTTTTTCATTTTTCCGTATATGGGGTGGTATGAGGGCTCCTTTTTTGCGCCGTCATCTGTACTTATTATCAATACCACATTTGCATATATAAATCTTTTAGATTACTTTTTATTAATGTTTTTTTAGGAATAAAATGTGACAAAAAAGCAGCATTTTTGGACTTTAAAAAAATATTTTTTACATTTACGCCGTTCATCGTACGGGATCATTAACATTATATTTTGATAGTTCGGACATTTATGCAGGCGGCAATACCAAATATGTTTATGGGAAAAAAATTACACTTTTTGGGACTAAAATGGGAAAAAGGGACAATTTTTGTTTTTATTGGGGGAGGGAATTTTTCACTTTTTTCTTTTTTTTTTTTTTTAACATTTTTCAACTTTTTTTTTTTTTTTTTTTTACACTTTTTATGTCCCTATAGGGGACTATCTATAGCAATCATTTGATTGCTAATACTGTTTAATGCTATGTATAGGACATAGCACTGATCAGTATTATCGGCTATCTTCTGCTCTGGTTTGCTCGATCTCAGACCAGAGCAGAAGACCCGTGGAGACGGATGGAGGCAGGTGAGGGGACCTTCGTCCGCCATTACAGATGCTCGGATCCCCGCGGCAGCGCTGCGGGTGATCAGATCATCTATTTTAATATGTGCATTGCCGCAGATGCCGTCATCTGTATTGATCACGGCATCTGAGGGATGAATGGCTGACATCCGCGTGATCGCTGATGTGAGCCATTACCGGCGAGTCCCCAGCTGCTGATGGCAGCCGGGACCTGCAGTGTATGACACTAACACAGCTCCGATGCTCGTGGTCATACACAGGACGTAAATGTACATCCTGGTGCGCTAAGTACCGCCGCACCAGGACGTACATTTATGTCCGTGGTCATTAAGGGGTTAAGTGTTCCCTTTTATTTTTTTGAGCAGTGTATTTTTGTGCTGTATTGGTATTGTATGCTATGTAACAGGAAAAGAATTGCACAAGCCCTGGGCACCATTATGGCATCCCTTTTACTGTTCCATACAATGGAGCCATAATACAGGCTTGTGCATGAACCCTAAGCTGCTTGTTCTGGGTTAACAGGCTCTCTGTAAATTGCTGGGTTAAGTTTGGCATTTACAATAATCTCATTCACTCATGGGTGATAATATTCTAGTTCTCCTCCCTATTTCATTTCTGAACCATTAGAGAAAAGACTTCCACATCTGCTTGGCGTTGTCCTACCTTGCAAATTCCTAGTGTTCACGTCTGTCTAAATTTACAGAAAGGAGACGTCTTTGAATTGATTAGACGGTACTTGCATGCGAACGTATGGTGTGATAATACAGAGGAAGAACCTTCCTGCGCTTGAGTTTATGTAACCCACTTGTTGCTGAGAACTGGAAATTCACACGTCCAAATGATATGACTTAAAATTCTCAAATACTTCTTTGCATCTTCACAGTTCCTATGAGATGTCCGCAGGAATGGTCTGATTTGTGGAGCTTTCTGTTTATCTGGAACATTTTCTGTGCTCACGCTGATGTCATGCACAGTTCCACCCATGAAGTTTTATTTTTTTTTGCTTCTAAACCACAAACGTGTCCCTCCGTAAAATATTGCAATAACATATGTTACTGTGCATTGTATATTAAATGTGAACATCACAGGCTGCATTGCAGGGGTTAAGTGTGAAAGCTGCTGAACAGTACACTGGCTGTCTGCAATGTCTACTTCCCACCTGCTGTGCCTTCAGTGGGGAGGTGTACAGGAGCAGATCATGGCAGCCTCTAGTGGCCAGGTGTCAAAACTGGAGGCTGCTGATAACTCCTACCTCACATTGCACACAATGGCATTGGCTCTGGCAGGCATTCTTAATCCGACCAGATACAATGCGCTCTGTTCTGGGAACCCTGGAATGCCATGCTTTATGAATTGATTTATTATGGATTTATTTTATAAACTCCTTTTTTTAACTCTCTCATATGGTACAGGTATGGATTTCCAACATCTTCGCTACAGCTGCTGCAGCTGAAAGGGTTACAGCCGAATAAAACCTGTTTTCTTGGCTGCAGATGTTCACTTTGTTCCATAACGTTATTTATCTTGGGCTTTGCACTACTCTAGATTTACACTATATATACACGTACCACACTGGTATCTGTTTCCTTTTAGATACCAAGTGGTAGGATGTTGCAGAGCTTGTTGACTTTCAGTGAATTATAGAGTGAATATTTTTTTTTACATTTTGGCAGCTGATGCAATTATTAAAATCCATGAAGTTTTTCATCAGTCTTAATATCATACGTGAACATAGCTGTGCTATCTGCTGCATGCTCAACAAAACTAAATGAGTCTATGGGGAGATGGGGCTGGCTGTACCTGAGCTCAGGTCTCCAGGCTCAGAGGTGATTACTTTAATAATGTAACAATGCAACAGATGTGCTCACTTTACCCACAAATCTCCAGCTTTTTTATTTGCGGTCTATACAGTGGGTTTATGTAATAAAACCCGTATAATTTAATTATTGGATACACAGTGTTAAGCCACATCGGTCTATATATGACTGAGTTTACATCAAAGATTGTAAACAAGTACCATGCTTTTAGTGTGAGATGTATTAATTTCTGCTCTTTGTTGAAATTTTTTTTTATAATAATAATAAATAAACAAATCCAATTAAAATGAAACAATATGGTAAAACAATAAAAAGCGATCAGAACCCCCCTCGCCTCTGCCATTCCAGGGATACCAATAGTTTTCCACTTCCTGCTCCCCATCTTGACAAAATAAAAGCCTACTCCATGGCTGAGGCAGTTAAAGGATAGGGGATAAGAGGTCTGATTGCGGGGGTCCTGCCACTGGGGACCTCCACAATCTCTCATGCAGCACCCACCTATGTGAGCTGCACGCCAATGCTGGAGGCTCAGAGTCTGAAGCCTGATGACTACGGGGGCCAGAGTATTGTGACGTCCCGACTCCGCACTGTGATGTCACACCCCACCACTCAATGCAAGTCTAACGGAGGGGGCGGCCCGTAGTCGTGAGGCTTCAAACTCGGATCCTCCAGCGCTGCCGTGCAGCTCACTCTGGTGGCCGGACCCCCGCGATCAGACATCTTAAGATGTCGTAGGGCCGGAGTACCCCTTTAATATGGGGAGGACAGTAAATGGAGATCTGTTTAAAGCTCAGGCTGTGGTTTGTGTTTTATGGTTTTTGTTTGTTTTTTTACTTGTAAATCATGCCATACAACCTTTTACAAAAGAATGCAAATATAGTGTTATGTTTTTTCTGATTAAGGGAAATGTGACCTTGGTGTTTGGGAAGAGCTGGAACGCCTTAGTGAAATGGAGAGCCTAGACTATTCATCTTTATCATTTATTGTTGTTTTACAACCGCTGGAGCACGGCAGGTTGGAGATCACCTTCCTTCACCAAGCAGCATAGATTTAAACAATACTTGCTAACTGCAGCACTTGACAAGTGGTTCGGTGAGCATCTTGCTACATTTCAAAGTGTTTTATATTCTTAGACATTTAAAAAACAATATGCTCATGTTTAAAGGAGTACTCCACCCCTAGACATCTTATCCCCTATCCAAAGGATAGGGGATAAGATGTCTGATCGCGGGGGTCCCGCCGCTGGGGACCCCTCTAATATAGCATGCGGCACCCACCTGTTTCTGCTCTGGAAGCGCTGGAGGGTCTGGGTCCCGACCACCGGAACGGAAGTCTGTGACATCATGCCCCGTCCCCTCAATGCATGTCTATAGGAGGGGGTGTGACGGCAGTCACGCCCCCTCCCATAGACTTGCATTGAGGGGACGGGGCGTGATGTCACATGAGGGCGGAGTCGTGACGTCACGGACTTCCGTTCTGGTGGTCGGGACCCAGACCCTCCAGCGCTTCCAGAGCAGAAACTGGTGGGTGCCGCATGCTATATTGCGGGGGTCCCCAGCGGTGGGACCCCCGCGATCAGACATCTTATCCCCTATCCTTTGGATAGGGGATAAGATGTCTAGGGGTGGAGTACTCCTTTAAAGCGGTATGGGTGTGAGTTTATTTTATATATATATATATTTTTTTTATTTCAACAATGGTCATACTACAGTATATATACATATATATTTATATAACCTCTACTCTCCTCCAGCCATTCTGCGGTGCCGCCAGTGTCCTGCTAGCGTAATGCTTATGCCCAGAGTGATGATGTGGCCCAGTGTGTCATACTGCTGCTCAACCAAACACTGGCCACAACAATATCCTGCCTCACCCAATCGTAGCTGCAGCTCAGGGAGAGCTACGGGATAGAACAGTATACATGAAAATATGGAATAAAACCTTACATACGTGATCTACTAATTGTTGTAGATGTTAGTATTGACCGTGCGTCTGTATAAAACTATAAGTCTTGCCCTTTTAATGTGTAACATTGAATGGCCTGCAGGGTTTTCTTCTTCTGTGTAGTTTTCATTGATTTTTGGTGTACGAGTAAATATTTTGATAACATAAAAAAAAAAAAAGATTGAAAAGAAAATGGGAAAAACCTCAGAAATTTGAACCATAGGGTAATAAAGTCATAATGCTATGGTCTTTTGAGCTTAGAGTAAGGCCCCAATATTCAGAGACAATATTTGCCCAGATGTAATCCTTTTCATTCATCCATCTGTGATCACAGTGGTAAGTGAGCAAACCTTAGAAATAATTGAAGCAATTTATTGTTATACATAATGATCTGAGCTTGAGGAATCAATTATTCTGTGCTGGGCCTAGTTACTACTGTGCTTGCATAGTGGTGATTACAGACAATCAAAGTTAAATGAATTCTGGCTTTGCATATAAGAACTTATTTGGTGGCCTAGTGGAAATGTAATTTTTTTTTGTTAGTCATAAACTATGCTTCATTCTCTCCCTGCCTCACTTTTGCTCTTTTCTTGTGACTTATATTTCTTTTACTCCTGTTCTTGTGAATGTAAGCTTACACGCTAACTCTATAGCATGTTACATGGTAGCACACGTTAACTAGTGAGTAGCAAAGGAATGCAATTCTTTGCAGACTCCAGAGCTTGCCTTATCACATAGAATCTGGCTGCTAGAAATCTACCTGATCATTTCATATGTAAAAGTATAGACCTAAATAAAATGTAAAGTGTAAACATACAGAATGTTGCCCAATGTTAACTGATCAGCTGTGAAAACCAATATAATAATATTGTATAGGTTACCCTTGAGTCACCAAAACAACCCTGACCCGATGTAGCCTGGATCCCACAAGTGGGACCCACCTTTATCAGACATATTTTTAGGATATTCTACATTTGTTTGATCCTGAAAAATTAGGTTTTGCAGGGCACATTATCCTCTGAAAGAGTCCACACCCATTAGGGAATAACATTGCTTCTGTAGGTATTATCTGATATTAATAACAGAACCCAAGGATTTCCAGCAGAATATTGCACAAATTGGCACTACTGCCACTAGCTTGCCCTCTTTCCATAGTGCATCCTGGTGCTATCTCTTGAAGCCTTCAGGTAGGAAGCAGACACACCAGACTATCCACATGTTTTTAAAGGGGTACTCAATCTGACAGCGTTTTGAACATTTAGCTCCGAACGCTCTGTCCGCGCTGCAGGGGTCGGTTACGCCCCTCCTGACATCAGGCCACACACCCTCATGACATCAGGCCTCGTCCCTCCCATAGACTTGCATTGAGGGGGAGTGGCTGAACATAGCGTTGGGAACTTAACGTTCCAAACGCTGGCCAGTGGAGTACCCATTTAAAAGATGACGTAAGACATGAGACCAGGCCACCTTTTTCCATTGCTCCATGGTCCAATTCTTAGGTTCACATTCCCATTGTAGGCGCCTTTGGCTTTTGACAGGGATCAGCAAGCTGCAGTACACTGTGTGTTTTGACAACTTTTTTTTAATACTTCTGTAGAAGTGGACCAGAAAGGTTAGCCTTCACTTTCTATGTGCGACACTGAGCCTTGGGTGGTGATGACCCTGTCATCTGTTATCTTTTTGGGTTCACGTTGGGTTCGTACTAACAACTGCATACTTGCAGTTTGGCCCTTAGTCAACAATAAGCATGCCCATTTCTCCTGCTTCTAACACATCAACTTTAACTTGCTGTCTAGTAGATTTCATCCCTTGACAGGAGCCATTCTAATGAGATTGATTGGCACTAAGTGGTTGTTAGGTTATGGCTTAGCTCCCATATATGTTTATGTTCCCTGTTAAATGTTTGCTTACATTATGCCAATGCGTTGGTCATATTTATCAATGTATTGAACGTGGCCAGTTAAAGGTTTTTTTTGTTAGAGAAAATCAGCAACCCCAATTTTGGGATATTACGTTATACTTTCTTTCAACTATAAGATATGGTAAAATAATGCTTTTCATGTGCCAGGCTGGACCTGTTGCCCAGGATTGTCTCCAGTTTCTGCCTCCACTTTGTGGAAGCAAAACCTAACAAGTTCTAATGACACTATGAATACTTGACCCTCCCGCACACACACACAATGTACAGCCTTACTAAACAGACATTCTCTTCTGATTTGATGTAAACCCTAAAACTTTTTTTCTTACTTGCACGCCTCGCTTTCAGATGGTGTTTCACAGTGGGCACAAATGACTTACGTTATACTTCATTGGATATTATTTCCAGGCCTTGTGGTTAATCTCGCTGGGACACTTAGAAGTCAAATGCTCAGGAAATTGGTCCAAGACCAAACTCGATCCAGATTTTTTTTTTTTTTCTCGCTGCATGTTTGAATTGAATAGAGGATTTCCCCTCTCCATCTGGATTATGATTTAACAATGAAACATATTAGGGTAGACTCTTTTATTGTTGTTTCCCTTTAGCTACTTAAGAGGTCATGGCTGTTAGTGGTATTCTGGGGTCTAGTTATTTAGAATATGAAGTTCCTTTTTATATTAACTTGTGAAGAGCATAGAGACTGATGTATATACTCATACTGCACGATAGCACTATGACAATTTACTATTTTATTAGTGCAAAATGTTTTACAGAAAACATTCCACATGACTTATGACTTACGAATATACATATAAAAATACAGGAATGTATTCAAAACAAATGGGAAGATCACTAGAGTAGATATTTTATATTAGCAACAATCTACATGCATTAAATAGAGCAGTGCTTCACTACAGAGGCGCGCTCAGTTGTTGGTGAGGTGCAGCTGAGGAGGCACTTATATGCTGCATGAGCCTTTCTCTGACCCATTTGTTGCTATGTAAATTTTATAATTGGTCCAGGAGACAAACTAGGGTTAGTTGAGCCATTATTTTTAACATTGGCCAGGACTTTGATCATGGGGATTAACCCAGCCGCCCCCATGTTCTGCTTTGCAGGTTCTACTATTAAAAAAAAAAAAAAAAAAACCAGAAGCCCTTGTAAATGCTTAAAAAATCTAATAGAAAAGACAGCAATTTTAGTAATTCACGTAACTAATTAAAATACCACTGTTTGCTTCCTGTATGTATAACAATGCAGTAGTGACTTTTTGGTGCTTATCTTTTTATTGATCCTAAACAAACATTGACAGGATTCCCATGCCCAGCCCCTCACCTAGCTTATCATCTCTTTACCATCAACCTTTATTTTTTTCTGTGTGCACCTTTTTTTGAGGAGTGCATAGAAGAGGAGTTTGCTATTACATAGTCTTTTGTTTAAGACAGGTTAGCATTCTTGTCTTTTTTTCTACGCTATTATTTATGTTTCAAAACTTTTAGATTTTTTTTTTCCGGCTTGACAAAAGGCTAACACTTTTTGGTTTTTGTAGAGATTACTCCTCAGCAGTCTCATCATCATTATTATCCTCATAATCGGCAGAAAAAGAATGAAACGCAACACCTCTATTAAGTTAGAGGCTTATAACGCGTATCCATCACTGACAATAGGTGATGGGCATCCTTCTCCCCCTGCCTGCACAGTGATCTCTGCACAGTTCACAGAACATGGCGAGAAAAATTTCCCGAAGAAGTGTGTGATGATTTATCTTCAGAGCCAGTTTCCTCCTGACCCTGTAGCTTATATAAAGCATTTTACTAAACTACTGTAAGCAAAGCAGCTGCTCAGGCAACATGGTCGCCCACATAGTCCTGTATAGAAAAAAGATTATAAATATACAAGAAAATAAACAAAGTTACTTTAGTATCTGGTTTTGATTAGACAAAAAACCATTGGTAAAGCGGTGTGCACTGCACACCACTATATACATAGAGGTATATGCAGAGCATTGCACCCTTGTGTCTGTAGTACAGACACTAGGATGCAATGCTATGCAAATACCCCCATGTGTGTAGTAGTGTAAGTGTGTACTACATGCACACTGCTATACACATGGTAGTATGTGCAGAGCATTGCATTCTAGTGTCTGTATTACAGACACAAGGGTGCAATGCTCTGCATATACCCCTATGTGTATATTGGTTTGCAGCGCACACCGCTTTACCCCCATGTGTATAGTAGTGTAAGTGTGTACTACATACTACCATGTGTATAGCAGTGTGTATGTGCAGAGCATTGCATCCTAGTGTCTGTAGTACAGACACAAGGGAGCAATGCTCTGCACATGCCCCCATGGATATAGCTGTGTGTGTGTGTATGTGTATGTATATACAAACACACACACACACAAACACACACACACGGGGGGGGGGTTATGTACAGGTGCACCCTTGTGTCTGTAGATGACACTAGGGTGCAATGCTCTGCAGATACCCCCCATATGTGTGTCAGTATGCAATGCGGTAGTAATAGTGGCAGGGCACATTAAACAGCAGGAAACTAGCCTACCTGCAGCAGTAGTACGGGTGAGGTCCTCCAGGCCAGGCTAAGGCTTCATAAAATGGAGGGACAATGTACATAGTGTCCACAAGCGGCGCGGGAGGGGAGAAGCAGCAGCAAGCGTGATTGGTGAGCAGTGGGTCAACGGAGGGTGGGACAGGGACTCGAACAGAGCCTTATGATCGCCGGCACCCGCATCAGCCTTATGACCGCCGGCGCCCGGACAACGAATCGGACGATTATTCGATAACTGGATTCATCGACAATCAATCCCGTTATCGAATCTCATTGATTTTTTTTTATCGAATAATCGTTGCAGCTCTAATATGTTATTTTATTTTGGGTTTGTGTGTCGGTTTTATCAAATGGACAAAATCAACTATAACATCACATGGAAGTTTGAAAAGGCTACTTCTTTGAGGACCCCCCCCCCCCCTTTATCCATTATACAATATGTATAGTGACAAAATGTGTGGACCCCCCCTATACAATATGTATAGTGTTTTCTTACTCTGGTTTTTAGGGGTAAGGGCTCAAATAGCCTGACTAATGTAGACAATATGGAGATTTCCACAGTACTCTTACGATATACTTGTTTGCTGGCAGGTAATCTTTATAAAACTATGTGTCTTGTCTGTCTCTGCTGTGCTTGGATAATTCTCCTGCTTAGTCTCAGCATTTAATGAAGTCCTGTCACTGTCCTTCAGCCCCCACAGTAATCCGAGCTTGGGAAGAAAAAGCAATGACTTTGAGGTAACACTGCAGTCAATATATTTTCCAATGTGGACTTATTAAAGGAATAGTGTTGACTATTCTGCATAAACAGATACTGCCCAGAATAACAAGGGGCAAGTGTTGTGTGATTTCATTAATGTTTTTAACTCTTTATTTTAAAATTCATTAAATGCTTTCTAAACTTAGCAGAACCTGTGCTTATATATTAGGGTAATAGTCTGCAAGCTGTGGCCCTCCAGCACTTGCAAAACTACAACTCCTAGCATACCTGGACAGCTATTGGTGGCATTTTTACAATGATTGGGAAATTAACTATTATCCTTTTATGAGCAACATAAATTGAATAGTATTATTGACATTTGTGTTGAAATTAATTGAAAAAAAAAAATTGATGTTTGCCGTATATGTGTACGTAAAGATCAAGTTAAAATTTCTGGTAAACCTCTTGATATTTTATCCTGTCCAAAACTCAGGCCAGCGTGCCTTGAGAGCTGTGGCAGAATAAAGAGCATTCATCAGCTTGGTAGATGGTTGCTGTATTGTGGACTGGATTCATAG
This sequence comes from Hyla sarda, assembly GCF_029499605.1. Classification (NCBI taxonomy): domain Eukaryota; kingdom Metazoa; phylum Chordata; class Amphibia; order Anura; family Hylidae; genus Hyla; species Hyla sarda. The sequence goes on along the minus strand of NC_079190.1, from coordinate 215,906,583 downwards.
TTACATAGTTAGTACGGTTGAAAAAAGACATACGTCCATCAAGTTCAACCAGGGAATTGAAGGGTAGGGGTGTGGCGCGATATTGGGGAAGGGATGGAATTTTATATTTCTTCATAAGCATTCATGTTATTTTGTTCCAGGAATGTATCTAACCCTGTTTTAAAGCTGTTAATTTTTCCTGCTGTGACCAGTTCCTGAGGTAGACTGTTCCATAAGTTCACAGTTCTTATGGTAAAGAAGGCGCGTCGCCCCTTTAGACTAAACCTTTTCTTCTCAAGACGGAGGGAGTGCCCCCTCATCCTTTGGGGGGGGGGGGGGGGGGTTTAACCTGGAACAGTTTTTCCTCCATATTTTTTTGTATGGGCCATTAATATAATTTTATCATATCCCCCCTTAAACGTCTCTTCTCAAGACTAAACAATTGTAACTCCTTTAATCGCTCCTCATAGCTAAGATGTTCCATGCCCCATATTCGGCACTAAACATCCTATTATACATCATCTACTGTTATTGACAAGTTGTTAATCAACCTGCTAAAGAGGTTATCCAGCATAAGGTGATTTTAGTACGTACCTGGCTGACAATAATGGACATGCTTAGGAAGGATCTGTGCTTGTCTTGGGGCTAAATAGCTATGTTGTGAGATTACCATAATACTGTGGCTAGCTTTTTGTGAACTAGTATTTCCTGTTTGACTTTTCTTTTTTTACTACAAATCCCACAATTCCATCTTCCTCCCTCCCACACATCAGCCACCCCACCCATTGAAACATAAATGAGCTGCATCCATTCAAATCAGTGTGGTTTTCAATCAGGGTGCCTACGGCTGTTGCATTAGTTGCAGATTGATCCCTCACCCACCAAGCTATCACTCCACCCATTGAAGCAGACAGGCTCCCTGTCATCAGCTGACTAATGAGTCATTGCAAGCTGGGAAAAATTTAAGACAACAGTCATTTTTTATGCTGGTAAAAATAAATATTGGGGTGAAAATCACAGAAGAATTGTGAGAAAACCGTCACACACAGGTACAGACACTATATTGCGAACTACACTAACTTTACAGTCCCTGTAGCATAGTCAAATTTAAAAAATCCTGGAATACCCCTTTAAGCATCCATGCTTGGTCCCCATGTAGACATTGCTGTCCCTTCCACATTGGAACTGTACTTGTAAAGATGTATTATTTTTTTTCAACACATCCTGGAGTGGGTATAACTACCTTTTACCCAGAACTAACAATTCTCCTTGCTGCTTCCCAGCATGGCAGTTTACACCCTGTGAGATTATCAGGATGAGATGCAATTCAGAAGCTTTGAGTGAATGCAACAAAATGATTCTGAAGTGCTATAGACTCCCGCTCTAGTACTGTACAAGCCCGGTGTTTCTTCACACTGGAATTCTACCTATAATCCCTATTGTATTGTCCCTTATAAATAGAGAATTCTTGATCAGTTACATGCTAGACAAGACGAGAGACAAGCTCAATTATTCTATTAAATGCAGCTTATGTTAATTGCTCTGAGCCATTTCGGATACGTTAACCCCTTCTGCTCCTGTCAACAGTGGCGACTTTTATCACTTAATTTCCAGCTAAATGGAGTGTGGTTTTGCATTGTGGAGATCATTGACATAATGGCTACAACAATTGTGTTGTGTGTCTACTTTATTGACATCAAGCAGATATTTTTGTCATTGCATAGGCAAAAAGTGGAAAAGAGGCTTTAAGGTGAAAACACTGGCTGATAGCCGCAGGCAGCCTGAATGTGACAGCCAATCGGCACACGTTTGCCAGCAAACTAATGCACCAATTGACTGACTGCAAAATGTTTTCGACAGCCCGTGTGTTTTTACTCTATTACTGAACTTAGCATCTAGCTACAATGCACAATTGCCTGCCTTCAGCCAGTATACACCAAAAGGAGTGTTTGTGTCAGTGCTGATTGGTTAAGAGCAACTAGCGGGTTCATTGACAACACTCCTCCCCATTGTCCTTTCCAGTAGGATGCTTGGCACATTATACAGGTTTCTACATCTTGAAGCTATATGTGGGAGCTCATTGTACCCACTAGTTTATTAGAAACACCTTTCAAAGCTTTTTGACAAAGACACTTGAAAGTTGACATTTCTGTAGGTCTGTTTGCGCCTAAGTGGATGGCGCTTATGTCTCTTCTTTCTCTATTACTCTCCTTTCTCCATGATCACAGGATGTTTATATAGTTGCTTGTTTGGGAAGATAACCACAGAATTATCTCTCAAGAGATACAAAATATCAGATCCTTTTGACTGTAGTTTTGAAACCATCTTTATTTTAGGCCGTGGAGAGAGTATTCGAGAACTCCTGTGAGCGGTTTATCTCTATACAGGCTGCTTCTTCCCCTTAGCTCTAGTGTGTAGATGTCTTCACTGGAAGTCTCCTGGTGATTCTTAATTTAACATCTTTCTAATTGGATTCATGCTGTTTGGTGGCTTACTTAATGCAGACCATGCACATTCATTGAACTCCGTCTACACATAACCTTGGTTCTTGAAGAGTGTTGTGTAAACTGCATTCTCTATGGGGTCATTTGACAAGTCGAGGGCACTATACTAGAAAAAATTATTTTTTTGCTTACTGTAAGATATAGATAGTAGAATATGGTAGCTTAATACTAGTCCGAAGGTAGGCCTTAGTCTTTCCTGTGCTTGATTTAAAAAAAAAAAAAACTGCTTAGGTTTGTGTGAGGAGTACCATCTGTGTTCAACCTGCTCCCAAGTGCATTGCAGAGATGATTTTTCTATTAGATAATCTTAATAGAAAAAAAGTGCTCGGGCCACACAGCAGTTACTTCATCCACAGAAGATGATGTGGGACATTAAAGGTAAGTTTTTTACTAGTCATATTAATCTATCATAATTCTAGTTGGATTTATCTGACAATTGCTCACCACTTCCTTCACTCTTAGGACATATACCAACTTTGTTCTAAATACATGTTAATAAGGATGTTGTCCATCCATATTGTTTGCTCAAAGATCTTTTAGCCATGAATTGTATAATGCTTTTGGGGGGGGGTCACATATAGTGTTTTTATTTTATTTATGTATTATAAAAAAAAAATTATAAAACGCACACAGATTCCACAGCACTGTACATTTATTTAAATATTGGTATTATTTCCTTTTCAAGGAAAAGTATAAGTCCTTTATGGTTCCCATTCCTTTTAAATCCACTTTTGGCTTTGACTCAAAAACCGCAATGAAAACTGAAGACTGCCACAAAACACCATGTGATACTCCCCTTACAGCCAGATATTTTCATCAGTCATTATATCATAGTGATATTATTTGCATCAGCCCTACATATGCTAAAATTCCTAAAATCTCCATTAAAAACAATGACCTGAAACAGACATGGATGATATAGCCTGAGCCACCAGACAGATATACAGTTTATCACATTTATCTAGAATGGCATTGACAAGATACTCTCCTGTCTTCGAATCAATAGGATTATTCCCTGTTCTTGTTGTAGATTATTATTATACTCAATTCAAGACCATTTTACATAAGCAGTGCATTAGCTGGGTACGGAAGTGTTCCCCTTGGGGGACTGCCAATTTCTATCTATCCTCATTGAAAAGCAGCTCTTGCAAATTTCCCTGCTTTAAATGAATATGTTGACAAAATGTTGTGTTCCTGAATGTTCCTAGTGAATGGGGATGTGAACAAGTTGTTAGTGGCATCGTCACCTTTTTATTTTTGTTATGCCGAAGGATTGTCACAACTAGTCCCTTGTCCACTGATGTGCTTCTGCCCTAGGATACTTTCTGCGTAGCTAGCTGTAATACCAGGACAAATGACTTTTGTTTTTTTCATGTCGTGAAGAAAAGTACATTTTTTGTGGAAAAATAGCGGACCACAATCGGACAATGCGGAAAAGTGTATATGCTGAGAATCTCTACTACTACGATGGAAGTATTTTTGGTACAGCTGTCTCCCTACATTCACACCAGTTATGGTGTGTCATTGTGGGTAGTAGAGTTCTGTAAATAAATTGGTTTTAACCTACTACAGAATGCACAAGGAAGGAAGCAGGTCTGTCACTTGTATAGCTATGGTTATACATTAACTTTTCTTTAAGTAAAATGTAAGTAGCAACTGTGATTCATTTGTGACACTTAAAGCGTTTCCACTAGGAAAGCGTTTTTTTTTTTTTTTTTTTTTTTAAATCTATTAGTGCCATAAAGTAAACAGATTTGTAAATTATTTCTATTAAAAGATCTTAATCCTTCCAGTACTTATCAGCTTCTGTATATTACAGAGGAAGTTCTTTTCATTTTGAATTTCCTTTCTGTCTGACCACAGAGCTCTCTGCTGACAAGCAAATCCCCATAGCAAACCTATGGTGTCAGCAGAGAGCACTGTGGTCAGACAGAATGGGAATTCAAAAAGAAAAGAACTTCCTCTGTAGTATACAGCAGCTGATAAGTACTGGAAGAATTAAGATTTTTAAATAGAAGTAATTTACAAATCTGTTTAATTTTCTGGCACCAGTTGATTTAAAAAAAAAAAAATTCCAGCGGAGTACCCCTTAACGACGCAGGACGTATATTTACGTCCTGCGCCGGCTCCCACGATATGAAGCGGCGCGATCCCGCATCATATTGCGTCGGTCCCGACGCTAATCAACGGCCGGGACCCGCGGCTAATACCACACATCGCCGATCGCGTCAAAGCTTCTAAAGTGAAACTGAAAGTATCCCGGCTGCTCAGTCGGGCTGGTCGGGACCGCCGCGGTGAAATCGTGGCTTCCCGAACAGCTGATCGGACACCGGGAGGGCTCTTACCTGCCTCCTCGGTGTCCGATCGACGAATGACTGCTCCGTGCTTGAGATCCAGGCAGGAGCAGTCAAGCGCCGATAATGCTGATCACAGGCGTGTTAATACACGCCTGTGATCAGAATGAGAGATCAGTGTGTGCAGTGTTATAGGTCCCTATGGGACCTATAACACTGCAAAAAAAAAAGTGTTAATAAAGGTCATTTAACCCCTTCCCTAATAAAAGTTTGAATCACCCCCCTTTTCCCATAAAAAAAATAAAACAGTGTAAAAAAATAAATAAATAAACATATGTGGTATCACCGCGTGTGTAAATGTCCAAACTATAAAAATATATCATTAATTAAACCGCACGGTCAATGGCGTACGCGCAAAAAAATTCCAAAGTCCAAAAAAGCGTATTTTGGTCACTTTTTATAACATTAAAAAATGAATAAAAAGTGATCAAAAAGTCCGATCAAAACAAAAATCATACCGTTAAAAACTTCAGATCACAGCGCAAAAAATGAGTCCTCATACCGCCCTGTACGTGGAAAAATAAAAAAGTTATAGGGGTCAGAAGATGACATTTTTAAACGTATAAATTTTCCTGCATGCAGTTATGATTTTTTCCAGAAGTGCGACAAAATCAAACCTATATAAGTAGGGTATCATTTTAACCGTATGGACCTACAGAATAATGATAAGATGTAATTTTTACCGAAATATGCACTGCGTAGAAACGGAAGCCCCCAAAATTTACAAAATGGCATTTTTTTTCCGATTTTGTTGCACAATGATTTTTTTTTCCGTTTCGCCGTGCATTTTTGGGTAAAATGACTAATGTCACTGCAAAGTAGAATTGGCGATGCAAAAAATAAGCCATAATATGGATTTTTAGGTGGAAAATTGAAAGGGTTATGATTTTAAAAGGTAAGGAGGAAAAAACGAAAGTGCAAAAACGGAAAAACCCTGAGTCCTTAAGGGGTTAAGCCATTTTTTCCAATGTCTATTTGGTGTTGCAAGTTCTTAGTGCATTTATACATATGTTACTACCTAACTGTACTTTTGAGTAAGAGTATTGGATAAAAAAAAAGTGTATCTGTCATCCACATATATATATCTTAGCAGCGAAAGAAAACCATACATGTCTTCAATTTTTTTTCAATGTATCTGATTTTATTAAAAGGCAATGAAAGCCTTTCATTTCATTGTCGTGCATGAAGGCTACATTAGAAATTCTACAAGTTGCAGCCTGTCTGTAATCTTATCACAGGGGACTTTCTTGTTGGTTTTGATTAGAAAAAAAAAAGTCACAAACACATCTAATGTTACGTTGTTTAATGTGCATGTCACAACAAACTCTGTATCATAATGCTGTATTGAAAGGAAATTGTCTTGTCTGTGTAGGATCGGGAAGCATGCTTCTCTAATTAGATGGCGCAAAATTCTCTTTAATATTCCACTTTTCCAGAAATAATATTTGGAGGGAAGATATGAGAATGCAGCCAAGGGGAGGTCTCTGTGGAATGAGACACATATCCTCAGAGAGGGAAGCTGTGATTGAACCAGAACTGTGGCAACATGTTATGGAGATTGTTACTCTATTTTGATGAGTTGTGACAAGCTGATTTGATGTGGTTGGTCCTGGGATGTTGAGTTAGTAGTGAAAGCTTGTAAAATCACTGAGACATAGGGAGTCTTCTGGGATGTGCTCGTTCAGTGGTTTGCTTACAGCTGTTTCTGCTCTATATGCTATGCAAAACTACACACACAGATCTGCACTTAGGGCTGGGCGGTATACCGGTTCATACCGAATACAGACATTTTTGTGCTGCACGATATGAATTTTAACCCATACCGCAATAGTGGTTGGGCCCCTCCCCCTCGGGAATGAATGAATGAGCCCAGCGCTGCGCTGTCCCCACATCGGGGAACTAATTACAAGTCACCCACGAGCGCTGTTCTGCCCAGCGCTGTCCCCATTGGGGTATATACTGATATGTCACCCGCATGTGCTGCCCTCCTCATCCTCATGTTTGTTGCGGCCGCCGGCGCTGACACACTATACCAGTGGTCTTCAACCTGCCGACCTCCAGATGTTGCAAAACTACAACTCTCAGCATGCCCGGACAGCCGTTGGCTGTCCGGGCATGCTGGGAGTTGTAGTTTTGCAACATCTGGAGGTCGGCAGGTTGAAGACCACTGCTCTATATTGTGTGGTATCCCTATGCCCGGGCTGCAAAAAATAAACTTTAACTCACCTCCTGTTGGTCCGGTTCCGGCCTCATCTGCTACCTAGTGAATGGAACGTCGGACAGCCGTCAGCCAATCACCGGCCGCAGCGATGTTCCGCCTCGGCCGCTGATAGGCTAAGCCCACTGTCATGTAAGAAGCCGTCCAGAGCTTCTTACATGACAGTGGGCTCAGCCTATCAGCAGCCGAGGCGGAACATAGCTTGGCTTTCTACTTTAGGTGCTAGGCCTGTGAAAGTGACCCAGTGAAAAGTCCAATAAAGCTGCCAAGAGGTTTCTTCCTGTCATTAGATCTTTCGCACCCTAATAACTGGCATCAAGGACATAAAACAAGAATCCAATTGCTCCAACTGGTTTCCTTGGATCAGAATCCTTAAAGGGGTATTCCTCCAAAGGATAGGGGATAAGATGTCAGATCACCGCGGTCCCGCTGCTGAGGACCCCTGGGATCCCCGCTGCGGCACCACGCTATCATTACAGCACAGAGCGAGTTCGCTCTGCACGTAATGATGGGCGGTACCGGGGCTGGAGCATCGTTACGTCACGGCTCCGCCCCTCATGAGGTCACGGCCCACCCCTTTCAATACAAGTCTATGGGAGGGGGCGTGGCGGTCGTCACGCCCCCTCCCATAGGCTTGCATTAAGGGGACGGGCCGTGATGTCATGAGGGGCGGCGCCATGACATCACGCGGCTCCGTCCCCTGTATCGCCCGTCATTACGCACAGAGCGAACTCGCTCTGTGCTGTAATGATAGCGCGGTGCCGCAGCGGGGATCCCAGGGGTCCCCAGCAGCGGGACCGCGGCGATCTGACATCTTATCCCCTATCCTTTGGATAGGGGATAAGGTGTCTAGGGGCGGAATACCCCTTTAAATGCTGAAAGTGATGTAACCCTAGCCAATTGTGGTTTCTTCAGTCATTGCCAGAGACTTAACTTAACTGATGACCATTACCATAGAAAGAAACAAAGATGGTTTGGGGACATTTGTTATGGTTTTTATCTTTTTATTTAGTAAACAAAGTCAAAGCAAACTGGACTGCAGCTTCTTTTGCTTTCTTACTTACAGTTCATGTGACATTTTTCCTAAATTAGTCCCAACCACATCAAATACACTGCAGTGAAAACATGGTAAAAAATTTTCAGGCAGCTTTAGATACAAATGTGCTCCCAGGTACAGCAGCAAAGGAACTTTTGGAAGAGATTAATGGGTGTTTTTTTTTTTTACTTTTTATTCACCTTTTTTAAAAATTTGTATTTACACTTTTAGTCCCCTTAGGAGGAATCAGTAGATTCCTCATACAGATCAATGTAATTCCATATAACTACATTAATCTGTGTGCTCTGCACTTGATTGATAAAGCCTGGTTCAGCCAGGCTCTATCAATCTCAGAGCCACGGACCACACTACAGGAGAGGTAAGCACTCCGGCTATCTCAGCAGTGGATCACATAGACGCTGACGTCCTGCGCGGCGCATATGATGATGTCACCTAACGTGCGCATTTCCGCAAAGAAGGCTCATTTTAGGCTTCAGCAGGGAGATGTAAGTACTGTAGCTGTGAAACTTAACTTGCCTAATTACTTGCCTAATAAAGGAGGGTTTAACCTATCTTCTTAGGAGCATAATTGTTTAAATAGGAGCCCTACCTGCCGGGGGTAATATCTATGGGGGGCCTGTACATCAGGTAGGGCTCCCCCAGTAGGTAGACAGGCCCTCAGATAGATATTACCCCCATCAGTGATGGGGGATAATATCTATCTGGGGCCTCTATACCTACTTGGGAGTCCTACCTGATAGGGTCATATCTGGGGGCCTGTGTACCTACTGGGGAGCCCTACCTGATTGGGGTCATATCTATCTGGGGGCATGATGGGGGCATTATATGTGAGGGGCGCACGATGGGGGCATTATATGTGAGGGGTGCATGATGGGGGCATTATATGGGAGGGGCGCATGATGGGGGCATTATATGGGAGGGGCGCATGCGGCCCAGCCTCTACCTCCAGTGGCCCCCAGATAATTTGAGTTTGAGACCCCTGCTCTACACAGATTTTCATAAATCTCCCCCATAGGGAGTATAGGTACACCCTTGTGTCCTGGTATTTAAGGACTAAGGGTGTACCTGTACGCCCTAAGACCCTAATTTATCTAACTCTGTGAGAGGAAAAAGTGGAGATATTTTCCCCAAGCAACCAATCACAGCTCAGCTAACAAGCTCTGGTAAAGTGCTCTACAGTTTCTCTCTCACACATATTTTGATAAATCTGGGACTTTGAAATTTGAAATTTCAGAGCAGTGAGTGTCTGCTACTATCAGTGCTGTTGACGGGCAGCAGGGATCCTGCTGCTGCCGTAATTTTAACTCTTAAGACCCTGTGATCGGCATTGATCAAAATGAAAGTAAAAGTTGCTGTTAGCTCAGTGGAGCTCACCGAACCTCCACGACGGGAGCTAAAATGACTCCCCTTATCTAGCTTTATCAGTGGATCGCCAATTTCACTGTGTAATGCTATGTTATAGGCATAGCATTTTACAGTGAATGCAATCTAAAAGTCCCCTATGGGGCTTTAAAAAGTGTGAAGTAAAAAATGTCTCTAAAATTAAATAAAACCACCTCCCCTATTAAAAAAAAATCTAATCCCCCTTATTTTCCCATTTTACAAAAAATGTTAACAAATATATTTAATATCACCATGTGCGTAAATGTCCAAACTATTCAAATACTTGCTTTTGCCCACGGCTTCGCTCGCATTAAATTTGGGGTAACATAGATCTACTTTTTATGATCCTATAGTAATGAGGCCACTCTGGGTAAAGTTTTCGGGCATCCAAACAACCCAAATTCTTTCAACTTTGATCGCCTAATCGTGTCTAAAGAGTTAATGCCAGACATCTGCTGGAACGGCGATGTCTGGCATTAGCCACGGGTCCTGGCTGCCGATAGCAGCCGGGACCGTGCGGGTATGATGCGAGCTCAGCTCCTGAGTCAGCGATGAGTCAGCGATGAGTCAGTGATTTTATATATATATATATATATATATATATATATATATAATATAATATTTTTTTAAATTTTTTTTTATTTTTTTTTTTTTGCTCGTATTTACTACACAGGGGGAATGGCACCCTCTTTAGCTGTGCATCCCTCCCCCTTTCTCCCAGGTGGTGTTTTAAATTGTATATGGATCCAGCATGTCACCCAGTCAGAGGCTATATGCCCAGCAGAGGTGAGTTGGTATCTGTGTGTTAGGGTCCCATCCTAAATGAGGCCACCTCCCCGTGGTGGATGGGGGACACGTTTTTGATCAAAAAAGTGTGCTAAGAGTCTAAATTTTTTGACCAATGTGAGCTGCTGCAATCTTCTTTTTTGTATAATATATATATATATATATATATATATATATATATATATATATAATCATATATATATAGTCTATTATCCCGCACAGTAAACAACGTTAACATGTAAAAAAAAAAAAAAATCACCAAAAATAAATGTTTTTTATAAAAAGCAATCAAACAGTCCCATCAAAACAAAAATGGTACCAATAAAATCTGCAGTATATGTGGCCTTTTGGGTACCTTTTTCTTCAGAATACTGAAAAAAAAAATTCTAAATGAATTCACAATCCATCAAATAGGTTAACGTCTGTGAATCCTTTCAAGCTTACAGTCTGCTTAAAATGACCCTCTGTTCAGTAATCTGATTTCGAGAGAACTTATTGTCCCACTGCATTATAGGAGTTTCATGACATGGCATCTGACAAAACAATTTGTTGACTGATGACTCTGACTTTAACCCCGTAATGACATTGGCCGTAAATGTATGTCCTTGTGCCCTGGTATTTAATGCACCAGGATGTACAGTTACATCCTATACATGAAGCGACTGCACAAATATGTTTTGAGTTGGGCTTTACATTTTAGGGTAAAAGAAGGAAAAAACTGAAAATGCTAAAGATATTTGTGTGTGTCCTTAAAGGAGCACTGTGGTGCCATACACCATCTCCCCTTTCCAAAGGATAGAGGATAAGTGTCTGATTGCAAGAAGCCTCCTGCATGGCACCCCGGCTCTCCCCAGGAACTGACCATGTTGACCGAAACACCCAGCAGCATCAGTCTCCTTGTATCTCTATGGGAGATCTGGAGATACAACATTCAGGTTTCTCCGGCTCGGTTGCCACTTTGTGCAGGGGTCCCCATGCTTTGTTCTTGGGGAGAGCCGGGATGCGTTGCAAGAGATTGGGGGGTCCTACCGATGAGACACCCGCGATGAGACACTTATCCCCTAGTCTTTGGATAGGGGATAAGTTGTACGGTACCACAGTACTCCTTTAATGCCAAAATGGGCCGTGTCCTTAATTGGTTAATACAGGCTGGAACTCAGAATCATTCCAACATAAGTAATGCTGTGTATGCCTTGGATCCTCATGTCTGTGCTTTGTTTCTGCTGTTGGTGCTTTCCAGACTTTTGACATCTTTTTCTTGCTTTCTTGTAACATTCAAAGTTCATCATAATTTTCCTGAAGCTCCAGAATTTGGATTTACATCAGCAACAACTTCTTGACCCATCCAGAGCACCTGTAGAACTGATAACATATCATACTGTATATTGTCAGCTGTAGAATAGTAGTATGAAGGTTTAACATTTAAGATTAGGATTTTTATGGTAAACTAGTTAGGCTTCACTCAAAGCACTGCCCAGATAAAATTTTGCCATTAAAGTGTCTACAACTCCTTAAACTATGTGGACATTGTTACAGCTTCCTTAGGAGTTATCATTCAGTTATGCCAGGATTAGAGAGAGTACACTGAAGAGGACAAGGAGTGGTTGCTATTTACTGAAGACTGGCATCGACATATAGCATCGTATAAAGTCTGTTTGTGTAACTTTTATTATAGTTGTAAAATCACATATCTGTATTCCTTTAAGAGTAATATTAAAGCTGTGCCAGACGAAAAGTCATTCCATCGGCAAAAGGATTCATCTGCTGCCAGACTGTATGTTAAGACAATGGGGATGAAAGCTGTTTTGCCCTGGAAATGATGAATGATTCTTGGCTAGACTGCACTTTCCTACCTCTCCATCCTATAAAGGGTAAAACCTGGGGATGAGACAGGAAGCTGTAGCCATTGATTGTGTATCCTACTCGAGTTCATAAGCGGGTGAGGCAGTGAAACCTTGGCTCCCAGCATACCCAGCTGCCTGTCTGCACCTTATATGCTAAATATAACTTCTGCTGCATGACGCAAAAATAATTCTTCAAAAGGGTAAGACTGTCTATTAGCAGCCTGGCTTTAATGAGATTCTCAAGACATTTTAACATAAAATATGCAGAGACTATTAGCTTCCTACTGGGCCCTTGTCTTGAGCTGGATATAGAAAGAAGTGTCATGGTTTCAGAAAGTCATTTGGGCTGTGTGGTGTCTTTTAAATGTTCCCTCTTTTAACTTCCTTTAAGGCATTTAGCGGCTTTTATAAATCTATAATAAATTGTAATTTTAAAACTTTTAAAAATTACACCTCTGGACAGTTTAACTCCTCTTTTATGTATTTTCTAATCAAAAAGGTGCAGAAAGATCAAACACAGGAAAGGCCTGGCATATCTTCAACAGCAAGAAAAACATAGAAGTGGCAAAAGAGAAAAGTCAGCCATACAGTAATGTTAATAGCAAATCAGGACTCCCTGCACCTGCCAATAACTGCGTCTAAAGTGAAAAGATCTCCAGTAACTCAAAAGGGGCTCGCAGAACCCCCGTGACGTGATCATGGGGGGTTCCATGACCTAAAATGGCGGAGGGCCCCCCTCCCCCACCTGCCTCCGCTCATCGGTCTAACTGAGGTAGCCTAGCTTAGCCAGGTTAGATCAGTGGATAGCTGATCACACTGTATAATGCTATGCCATAGGCAATACAGTAAATGCAATCTAATGATTGCATGTCAAAGTCTCCTTTGAGAACTTAAAAAGTGTATTTAAAAAAAGTTTCTAAAATTATATAAAACTCCTTTCCTAAGAAAAAGTGAAATTACCCTTATTTTCCAATTGTACAAAAAAGGAAAAAAAAATTATATTTGGTATTGTTGCGTGCATAAATGTCCAAACTATGAAAATGTGTTTATTATCGCGCACGGTAAACGGTGTAAACATAATAAAATATCACATCAAAATTTTTTTACATTTTCATATATGTAAACAACAAAACAATGGTGCACTGTCCAAGTACAAAACAAAAGAAGGATGTGCACTTTGAATGAAAGAAAAGCCGATCAGACAACGAGGTTATCACAAATAAAATGTCCGCATAAATGACTGAAAAGAGAACAACATATCGGGGTTGGGAAGAGAGTTGTAAATGCCCTAGTGAATTTCCCAAGACCCCCAGACAGTACCATTCTGTTGAATTAAACGTTTTTACAATGTCTTCTATTTCTCTGGCTGTGTAATGAGAGATAATAAACACCTTCCATTTAGCAAATAATTTGTCCAAGTTTGAGTTCTTATGACGTCCTGTGTCTAGTCTGTCAACCCCAGAGTAATTTGAGTTGTGTAGTTACCATAGGAAGAGTGGGGGTGGCTGGGGACGCATCTAAGCGCGACCAGAAGGACAATGCTGATGGTTTGAGTCAGGGGGTCTAAATTGATGGAAGAGGAAAGCCCTCTGTGTATGAGGCAGTGAAATTGTCAACTTGTCCCTAATGTAAGACAGGATCTGGCACCAGTACGACTCAGTATGAGAGCAACTCCAACTCTGTGCCACAGATTGGTTAATGGGGTAGAGCATTTGGGGCAGGCAGTAATGCGGTCCGGGAAATCAGGGGAAGGTAAAATATTCCATATAAAGCCCCGTGGGCATATTTGTAATAGGTTTCACGCTACCTCTCAATAATACAGTGGCGGACAATATTCCATCCATTTAGTATGCATTCAAAGATGTAGTCATCCGGCATCCAAGTGGACCAAAAGGGGAAAACAGAGGTCGGGTCAAATTTAAGGAGTGCTCGCCTGAGGGATGGATATATCATTTATATCGTTAATTTGCGGGGTCTGGAACCAGATTATCTAGTTCATGATACCTAGCCTCGGTAGTTAGGTCACGCAAACGAGAAGTAAAGAAAGAATGTAGTTGATTCAGGGGTAAAGCGTGAGATGGGATTGTGGTGACAGCCAGCACCTATGTGGTTTGTCTATAAAGTTCTGAGCCGTTGTCAGACCCTTCTCTTTCCAGTGGTCAAACACCTGTGACAGAATGCTCTGAGGGAATTTGAGGTGTTTCACCAATGGGAAGTGTTTGGATACCAAAATGGCAGTCAGAATAATTTCCCGGACCTCCTTCCATGTCACCACGGTGTCTTTCAACAAGATGGAACATTTCACCAAGGGGGGAAGTTTCGAGTAAGATGTATGCAGAAGGGCTGCCAGATCCCAAGGAGCTGCCAGTTCTCCTTCTAGGTCGCAGATGGCATGGAAGGAGGAGCCGTGGATCAAATCTGTAACAGAACGGAATAAACATGACAAGCTATAACCCCGAATATTAGAAAAAATAAGCCCTCGTCCTTGTTTACTGAGCATAAGTTTTCGAAGCGCTATCCGTGGCCTCTTACCCGCCCATATAAATTTGGTGAACGCAGAGTTCAGGTTCTTTGATAACTATATGTTTTAACACTAAGGGTAAAATTTGCAAGGGGTAAAGGAGTCTAGCGAAGCTTATAATTTTGATTCTGACATTTTCCCATGAAGTTGAGCGGAAGGCCCCCCCCCCCCCCCCCATTTATGCAATTCAGCCTTGATTTTGGTAAAGAGGGGTGGGTAGTTAAGATTGTAAATTGTGTTGGGTGTCTTAATCCCCAAATAAGTGATGAAGGAGGTCGCTATGCTAACACCCATGGTGCTCTAAGACATCTGGGAGCCAACGTGGCGGGGTGGAACCCAAGGGAAGCAGTTCTGATTAGAAACATTGATTTTATAACCAGAGAATGTCCCAAAAGTGGCCAGGTGATTAAGAGTGCCTCCAAGGGTGGCAGCCGGATCATCAAGAAAGAGCAAGACATTATCGGCAAACATAGTGAGTTTCACCTCTTTCTCTCCCACCTTAATACCAGAGTAAATGTCCGAGGACAGTAGAGATAGGGCCAATGGCTCAAGCGCCAAATCAAAAAGGAAGGGAGAAACAGGGCAACCCTGCCTTGTTCCTTTAAATAGGGAAAAGGGGCTGAAAAAAATGCCTGGAGTGTGAATTCTAGCCATGGAGGCAACATAGACACCAGAGATATAATTACCAAAGGATCCATGTAATCCTGTTATGTCTAGCACCAGCCCCAGCCAGTCCCAACGGACGTTGTCAAATGCCTTTTCGGCATCTAAGGTTAACCCCTTAAGGACCAGGGGTTTTTCCGTTTTTGCACTTTCGTTATTTCCTCCTTACCTTTAAAAAATCATAACCCTTTCAATTATGCACCTAAAAATCCAAATGATGGCTTATTTTTTGCACCACCAATTCTGCTTTGTAATGATATCAGTCATTTTACCCAAAAATCTACGGCGAAACGGAAAAAAATTACTGTGAGACAAAATTGAAAAAAACAAAACCATTTTGTAAATTTTGGGGGCTTCTGTTTCAACGCAGTAAATTTCTCGGTAAAAATGACACCTTCTCTTTATTCTGTAGGTCCATACGATTAAAATGATACCCTACTTATATCTGTTTGATTTTGGCGTACTTCTGAAAAAAATCGTAACTACATGCAGGAAAATGTATACGTTTAAAATTGTCATCTTCTGACCCCTATACATTTTTTTATTTTACTGTGTATGGGTCGGTATGAGCGCTCTTTTTTTGCGCCGTGATCTGAAGTTTTTAGCGGTACCCTTTTTGTATTGATCGGACTTGTTGATCGCTTTTTATTCCTTTTTTCATGATATAAAAAGTGACCAAAAATACACTATTTTTGACTTCGGAATTTTTTTGCGCAATTAATGAACGATATATTTTTATAATTCAGACATTTCCGCACGCGGCGATACCACATATGTTTATTTTTATTTACACAGTTTTTTTTTATGGGAAAAGGGGGGTGATTCAAACAGGGGAAGTGTTAAATGATCTTTATTCACTTTTTTTTCAACTTTTTTTTTTTTTGCAGTGTTATAGCTCCCATAAGGACCTATAACACTGCACACACTGATCTTTTACATTGATCACTGGTTTCTCATAGTAAACCAGTGATCAATGATTCTGCCGCTTGACTGCTCATGCCTGGATCTCAGGCACTGAGCAGTCATTCAGCGATCGGACAACAGGAGGCAAGGTAGGAGACCCTCCTCGTGTCGAACAGTTGTTCGGGACGCCGCGGCGATCCCGAACAGCTCCCTGAGCTAACCGGCATGGTTTCACTTTCACTTTAGACGCAGCATTCATCTAAAGGGTTAATAGCGCGCGGCACCGCCACGGGTCCCGGCCGTTGTTAGAGGCCGGGCCCGACCCGCTATGACGCGGGGCCATGTCATGGCCCTGCGTTATTGAAAGGGAAAGAACTCAGGACGTACTGGTACGTCCTTGGTCCTTAAGGGGTTAAAAAATACCGGCCATTCCCTCTGAAGGGGCTGGTGCTGTAAACTGTCCAGAACTGCCATGACCGTTCTCAAATTCATAGTGGCCAATCTTTTCCTAATAAAGCCCACCTGGTGGGATCCGATCAAGTGAGACAAACACCTAAAATCTTGGATAACATTTTTATGTCCTGCTTAATTAAAAAAAATGGGGAGATATGAGCCTGGGCCACTCGCGTTTTTACCTGGTTTTGGCAATAATTTAATGTAAGCTAAGGAGGCTTCCCTGGACAATGAACCTTAGGTCAAAATTTCCTTAAATACATCTTGTAAGACTGGGGAGACCTGAGTTAAGAGAGATTTATAAAATTCTCCCGTGAAGCAGTCTGGGCTCGGTGCCTTACCATTATGTAGGTTTTTAATTACCCCCTGAATCTCTTCCTCCGTCACTGTGGCGTTAAGAACTTCCCTCTGATCCTCCATTAGCGAAGGGATTGTCAATCTCCTCAAAAAGGCTTCACCAGCAGATAAGTCAGAGCAAGAATCCTGGTAATATTAATAAACTCTTATCCCTTGTCTAAAGAGATCGACTTTGAATTGAGAGCGTCTAAGGCGTTCCTTCCTGTCCAACCATAGTTCAAATTGGGCTCTAGCAGTATTTTACTCTTCCCTATGGCGTTCAGTGGGGAAGCTAAGGAAGAGAGCAGACCCTTAACATTCCACAATACTGTGGTAGCCATAGGGACAATTTAACGTGGAAGCTACTAAAGGAGAGGCGAGCAGATTATCCAATAGCAAGTAAGACATGAAGCATACAGCAGCGATGAGTGAGGCAGGATCCCTCCCCTAACAGGCTATTCAATAACATGGAATATGCAAGACAAAATAACACACCATAAAACATACAGTAACCCATCTCTGATGTCAGGAATCAGACAGTGAAACCAAAAAAGAAACAGAAAATGAAAATAAAAACAATACATTGAACAATGAAAAAACCCTGGATGTGCCACTGGAACATCGGCACTCCTTAACGACCAAGGACGTATATTTACGTCCTTGGCCGGCTCCCGCGATATAACGCGGGGTCACGCGGTGACCCCGCATGATATCTGGTCGGTCCCGGCATGTATTTGATGCCGGGACCCGGGGCTAATAGCGAGCGGCAGCGATCGCGGTGCCGCACGCTATTAACCCTTTAGACGCTGCGTTCAAAGTTGAGCGCCGCGTCTAAAACAAAAGTGAAAGCTGCCCGGCTGCTCAGCGGGGCTGATCGGGACTACCGCAGTGAAAATGCGGTGTCCTGATCAGCTGGGACACGAGGGGAGGTCCTCTTACCTGCCTCCGGCGTGTCCCCTCGGCAATAGATTGCTCCAAGCCTGAGATGCAGGCTTGAGCAATCGACCGCCGATAACTCTGATCATTGCAAAGCTATGGCTTTGCAGTGAACAGTGCTGGCAATCAGTGTGTGTAATGTTATAGGTCCCTATGGGAGCTATAACACTGCAAAAAAAAGTGTAAAAAAAAGTTAATAAATGTGATTTAACCCTTTCCTTAATAAAAGTTCAAATCACCCCCCTTTTCCCATAAAAAAAAACCATGTAAATAAAAATAAATATAAACATATGTGGTATCGCCGCGTGCGTAAATGTCCGAACTATAAAAATATATAATTAATTAAACCGCACGGTCAATGGCGTACGCGCAAAAAAAATCCAAAGTCCAAAATAATGTATTTTTGGTCGCTTTTTATATCATGAAAAAATGTATAAAAAGCGATCAAAAAGTCCGATCAATACAAAAATGGTACCGATAAAAACTTCAGATGGCGCAAAAAAATAGCCCTAATACCGCCCCATATGCAGAAAAATAAAAAAGTTATAGGGGTCAGAAGATGACAATTTTAAACGTATACATTTTTCTGCATGTAGTTATGATTTTTTACAGAAGTCCAACAAAATCAAACCTATATAAGTAGGGTATCATTTTAATCCTATGGACCTACAGAATAAAGATAAGGTGTAATTTTTACCGAAAAATTTACTGCGTAGAAATGGAAGCCCCCAAAAATTACAAAATGGTGTTTTTTCTTCAATTTCGTCGCACAATGATTTTTCTTTTCGTTTCGCCGTAGAGTTTTGGATAAAATGACTGATGTCACTGCAAAGTAGAATTGGTGGCACAAAAAATAAGCCATCATATGGATTTTTAGGTGCAAAATTGAAAGGGTTATGATTTTTAAAAGGTGAGGAGGAAAAAACGAAAGTGCAAAAACGGAAAAACCTGTGGTCCTTAAGGGGTTAATGGGGTAATGGACCTCCTTTTTTTTGGACTATATAGGGAATAAGAAAGTACAATTATCAGTAATTTAACGGTGAACCGTCAATCACAACTCTCTGCGGGAAATATGAATAGGTGTATGTATACGTCAGTGCAGGGGACCATAGAAGATCGGCTGGCTGCATCTATACATTATACAGGAGAATCACAGTGTCAGGAGTGACATCCGCCTTGATCTTTCCTTAACTGCAGGTACTACTACTCCCAACATGGAGCACACTCTGCTCCATGCTGGGAGCTGTAGTACCTGCATTAGTAGACCGATCGCTACAGTTGTCAGAAGTTACACTCTCTGCAATCTGTCTATTAATGCAGGTACTACAGCTCCCAGCATGGAGCAGTGTGCGCTTCATGTTGGGCGTAGCAATACCTGCAGTTAAACGGGCACTGTCAGATACAAAAACTTTTGATATGCTGTAAAGCATGCAAAACCAATAGGTTTTGCATTTGCTTTCATTAGAAAATTTTCTGTATTTCATACTGAAAAAGACAATTGTGTCCCCCCCCCCCTCCCGCCTGCTTGAACACATACTAGTCCTGCTGTGTCCATGCGTCATCACCTATGTTATGGACACACTTCCTTGATTGACAGCTGTGAGTGCAGGGCTCACAGCTGGAGGAAAAATCCTCTCACTGTCAGCTTGTGTTCCGCTACTGTCAGTGAGGACAAGCTGGGAGTTGTAGTTTTGCTAATGCTAGGGGAGATGTGAGCAGACAGCATACTGAGAGAGGGGGCGGAGACCTGCACAGTGAGGTCACGCCCCCTCCCTTTTGAGAGGAATTCAGTCTAGTGAGCTACATTAAAAGTGTAATAAAAAAATAAAGGTGCTAGACACATAAAAATGATATGTACATGGTCAGGATTAGGTACTGAGGGATATATATACATTTTTTTTTGCATCTGACAGGTACGCTTTAAGGACAGATCACAACAGGTGTCACTCCTTACACAAGATGCGACTGTCCTATCTATTGCAGAGATGCTGAGCGGCTTTCTCCTGCGCTCACATCTCTGCACTATACTCCGGCCGGCCAGTGATATGAATAGAACATCAGTCATTCATATTTCCCACTGAGAGCGGGGATTGGCTGCAACTAGAGATGAGCGAAGTTACAGTGATTCGATTCGCCACAAACTTGTCGGCTTGGCAGTTGCTGACTTTAGCCTGCATAAATTAGTTCAGCTTTCAGGTGCTCCGGTGGGCTGAAAAAGGGGGGTACAGTCCAAGGAGAGAGTATACTCCATGCTGGGAGTAGTAGTACTACCTAAAAAAAATTCAAAAAATAGAGAAAAAAAAAGTGAAACACACACACTCTTTATTAAAAATGTATTAAAATTTTGTTATAAAAAAATAAAAAATTTGTTAAATACATTTTCCCATCACTACTGCATATTTTACTTTTTTACTTTTTAATTTTTTTTGTTGGTACTCAAAGGGCCAAAAATGCAATTTCCACTTAAATGCAAAAATTTTAATTGACCTCGTCCTTAAGGCCAGTTGTGGTTTTGCAACAACAGGAGGCACACTGGTTGGGAAACATTGTCTGTTTCCTAACTCAGTGTTTCCCAACCCGTGTGCCTCCAGCTGTTGCAAAACTATAACTACCAGCATGCACTGATAGACTGTGCATGCTGGGAGTTGTAGTTTTGCAACAGCTGAAGGTCCCCCCCTTGTGAATGTACAGGGTAGATTCACATGGGCAGGGGGCTTACAGTGAGTATCGGGCTGCAGTTTGCGATGCAGCTAATTTTGCGCGGCAGCTCAAACTCGCAGCGGGAAAATCGCTGTAACCCCCCCCGCCCGTGTGACTGTACCCTAAAAACACTACACTACACTAACACAAAATAAAATAAAAAGTAAAAAACAGTACATATACACATACCCCTACACAGCCCCCCTCCCCTCCCCAATAAAAATGAAAAACGTCTGGTACGCCACTGTTTTCAAAATGGAGCCTCCAGCTGTTGCAAAACAACAACTCCCAGTATTGCCGGACAGCCGTTGACTGTCCAAGCATGCTGGGAGTTTTGCAACAGCTGGAGGCACCCTGTTTGGGAATCACTGGCGTAGAATACCCCTATGTCCACCCCAATGCAAATCTCTAATTCAGGCCTCAAATGCGCATGGCGCTCTCACTTTGGAGCCCTGTCGTATTTCAAGGCAACAGTTTAGGGTCACATATGGGGTATCGCCGTACTCGGGAGAAATTGCCTTACAAATTTTGGGGGGCTTTTTCTCCTTTCACCCCTTATGAAAAGGTGAAATTGTAGTCTACACCAGCATGTTAGTGTAAAAAAATAAATTTTTTACACTAACATGCTGGTGTTGCCCTATACTTTTCATTTTGACAAGAGGTAAAAGGGAAAAAAGCCCCCCCACAATTTGTAATGCAACTTCTCCCGACTACGGAGATACCCCATATGTGGGCGCAAAGTGCTCTGGGGGCGCATAACAAGGCTCAGAAGGGAGAGTGCACCATGTACATTTGAGGTGATTTGCACAGGGGTGGCTGATTGTTACAGCGGTTTTGACAAACGCAAAAAAAAAAAAAAACCACATGTGACCCCATTTCGGAAACTACACCCCTCATGGAATGTAATGAGGGGTGCAGTGAGAATTTACACCCCACTGGTGTCTGACAGATCTTTGGAACAGTGGGCTGCGCAAATAAAACATTTTGTACAGCCCACTGTTCCAAAGATCTGACAGACACCAGTGGGGGGTAAATGCTCACTGTACCCCTTGTTACGTTCCTCAAGGGGTCTAGTTTCCAAAATGGTATGCCATGTGGGGGTTATTTTGCTGTCCTGGCACCATAGGGGCTTCCTAAATGCGACATGCCCCCCGAGCAAAATTTGCTCTCAAAAAGCCAAATATGACTCCTTCTCTTCTGAGCATTGTAGTTCGCCCGTAGTGCACTTCATGTCAACTTATGGGGTACCTCCATACTCAGAAGAGATGGGGTTACAAATTTTGGGGGCTATTTTCTGCTATTAACCCTTGCAAAAATGTGAAATTTGGGGGGAAGCACACATTTTATTGAAATTTTTTTAGAATTTTTTTACATATGCAAAAGTCGTGAAACACTTGTGGGGTATTAAGGCTCACTTTATTCCTTGTTACATTCCTCAAGGGGTCTAGTTTCCAAAATGGTATGCCATGTGTTTTTTTTTGCTTTTCTGGCACCATAGGGGCTTCCTAAATGCAACATGCCCCCCAAAAACCATTTCAGAAAAACGTACGCTCCAAAATCCCCTTGTCGCTCCTTCCCTTCTGAGCCCTCTACTGCGCCCGCCGAACACTTTACATACACATATGAGATATGTGCTTACTCGAGAGAAATTGGGCTACAAATATAAGTATACATTTTCTCCTTTTACCCCTTGTAAAAATTCAAAAATTGGGTCTACAAGAACATGCGAGTGTAAAAAATGGAAATTGTGAATTTTCTCCTTCACTTTGCTGCTATTCCTGTGAAACACCTAAAGGGTTAAAATGCTGTCTGAATGTCATTTTGAATATTTTGGGGGGTGCAGTTTTTATAATGGGGTCATTTGTGGGGTATTTCTAAGATGAAGACCCTTCAAATCCACTTCAAACCTGAACTGGTCCCTGCAAAATTGTGATTTTGGAAATTTTGTGAAAAATTGGAAAATTGCTGCTGAACTTTTGAAGCCCTCTGATGTCTTCCAAAAGTAAAAACTCGTCAATTTTATGATGCAAATATAAAGTAGACATATTGTATATGTGAATAAAATGAAATAATATTTGGAATATACATTTTCATTACAAGCAGAGAGCTTCAAAGTTAGAAAAATGCAAAATTTTCAAATTTTTCATCAAATTTTGGGATTTTTCACCAAGAAAGGATGCAAGTTACCAAAAATTTTTACCACTAAGTTAAAGTAGAATATGTCACGAAAAAACAATCTCGGAATCAGAATGATAACTAAAAGCATTCCAGAGTTATTAATGTTTAAAGTGACAGTGGTCAGATGTGCAAAAAATGGCCGGGTCCTAAGGTGTAAAATGGCTGGGTCCTTAAGGGGTTAAAGAGTTGCTCCCACCATCTGTTTTTTTTTTTCTGTCCCTACCTATTGCTAATCTATCTCTAAAATGGCCGGGTCCTAAGGTGTAAAATGGCTGGGTCCTTAAGGGGTTAAAGAGTAGCTCCCACCATCTGTATTTTATTTTTTCTGTCCCTACCTATTGCTAATCTATCTCTCCCTGCCTTTGAACAATTTTTTTCTACCTTATAAATGTCTCCTCTTCTTCTTGTCTGTCTAGCTCTGGCGGAAGCCGACTTCCACAGCAGGCGCAACGTCACTGATGCCTGCTGGGTGCCAACTTTTCCCCACCTCATCTATGCTGTGCTCCTGTCGGGAGCACGCATAGATGAGCAGCCAATAGCACGGCAGGCTGCTCCGGGGTATCCTCCTCCTTGTTTAGCAGTGTAGTCTTATCCAGGGAGGAGCATAGCCCACCTGCCGTGCTAACCGCCGAGACCCTGGACCGATACAAAGTACGGGTAAGTGAAATAAGACCTCACTTAGCCGTACAGGACATGTACAGTCCTGGAGCATCAGCGCAGCACTGATTTCAGTGCCGCGCTGCCTCCAGTCTGTACATGCCGGGGCAGGCAGCCAATGAGTGCAGCCCCGGCGTTCACAGCACTGGCTGGCTAAATTAGGACTGATTGCCCGGCCGGCATCGGTCCTAATTCAGTCGTAATGTCACGGCAGGCTGCAGCCGGCCACTAGGAGGGAGACCCCTAGTGGCCGGTTTCAAATATAAAATACACTACTTAAATTTAAAAAAAAATTATGAATCTATATTAGAGATTTGTTGTAGTACATAAGTACTACAACATATCCAAAAAAAGGTTGGTGACAGTGCCCATTTAAGGGGTTAGGCAGGGCCCTTACTCTTCAGTTATTAGCCTGTTACTATGTAACATAATGGGGGAGATTTATCATAATGTGTGCAAAGTAGAAGTTGCCTATGGAAACCAATCAGATTGTTTCTTTCAGTTTACAGAGGCCTTAAAAATGAAAGAAGTAAGCTGATTGGTTGCTATGGGCAACTTTTCCTTTGCACAAGTTTTGATAAATCTCCCCCAATGTCGGCACTATATAAACAAAATGATTAGGACCAAAATATCTTGGTGGTCTTCTAGAATTTGTTTTGCTTAGGAAAACCAGAGGAGTCAATTTAGAGCAAAAGAGCAGATGCGGAAAAAGTGCTGCTTTGTTGTAGCGTTTGGGAACGAGGGGTCTCAACAAAGCAGTTCTATCACAAAGCCAAAAAATCCCAAGTGCATATTCATAAGAGTGAATAAGTCTGTAATACTAATGATCACGCCTTCTTCAGCATGTGACATTGCACATATTAGCATGCTATTTGACAGTCTTAATCATGACCCCTTTAATACTTTTGGATGTGGCTTAATAGCTTTAGCATATGCAGTGGATCTTCATGTTGTGATTCAGGAATAAGAGCAGACAAAACAGTGGAAGGAACTATTACTTTGAACTCTTGACCTGTTTTGGTTTGGGATTAAGTGCAGAATCCATTACCAGCAATTGAGTGATTTCCAGGCCAATCACCTAAATCCATATCGCTGTCTGTGAACAGGAGAGCGTGTTCTAATTAGTGAGCACATTTATTACCATCTTAGGCACGCTTGCTTTGTGTGCCTGCTGCCTGCCTTCTATCAGCTTCCACATTTAAGCCCTGTTTATCATTTCATATGTCTCAGTTGACAGGGTAAATCTCCTGCTCCTGGTATGTGCACTAGTGGAGGGTCATGTACAGATCCTATGCACTATGCGAAGGTCGCTTGTGTGTGGCATGTTTTCTAACTTCTATAGCTGATATAACCTCTTTGTCACAAATAGACTGCTCACTCTCACATACCTTTTTAAAGGGGTACTCCCACCCTAGACATCTTATCCCCTATCCAAATGATAGGGGATAAGATGTCTGACCGCGGGGGTCCCGCCGCTGGGGACCCACGCAATGTTGCATGCGGCACCCCCCTCTTTCTTGTCCGGAAGCGCTGGAGGGTCTGGGTCGCAACCACTAGTACGGAAGTCCGTGACGTCAGAACTCCGCCCCCGTGTGACGTCACGCCCTTTCCCATAGACTTGCATTGAGGGGACGGGGCGTGACGTCACACGGGGCGGATTCCTGACGTCACGGACTTCCGTTCCCGTGGTCGCGACCCAGACCCTCCAGCGCTTCTGGACAAGAAACAGGTGGGTGCCGCATGCAACATTGCAGGGGTCCCCAGCAGCGAGACCCCCGCGGTCAGACATCTTATGCCCTATCCTTTGGATAGGGGATAAGATGTCTAGGGTGGGAGTACCCCTTTAAGTCTTACACTCAAGAAGTTCATATAGACAGCTGTGCAAAAACAGCACCTAAATGTCTGGTAACATTAGAGTTAATTGTGCATATGACACTAAATGGTATTCAGAATTTCTTAGAGAATATATCATCTATATTTTTTCTGATAAGAACCAGATGCTGAAATGTGTTCTTTAATATGTTTTTGTTTAATATATTTTTTTTTATTGTACTATAAATGAAAAAAATTAAGATTAAAAATAATAAATAAAAATAAATTTTTATCAGTGCAGCCAATATTTCCTAAGCTGCTCTTAACAGAATTAAAAAATATGACCTATAGACATAGGTTCAATAGACTGAAGAGGCATGCTCTGTGACCTGTGCTGAGGTAATTATGCAGGGATGGAGAAGGCTGAACTTTTAACATCTCTGATTGTGAATGGTCTGATCTAGAGATGAGCGAACTTACAGTAAATTCGATTCGTCACGAACTTCTCGGCTCGGCAGTTGATGACTTTTCCTGCATAAATTAGTTCAGCTTTCAGGTGCTCCCGTGGGCTGGAAAAGGTGGATACAGTCCTAGGAGACTCTTTCCTAGGACTGTATCCACCTTTTCCAGCCCACCGGAGCACCTGAAAGCTGAACTAATTTATGTAGGATAAGTCATCAACTGCCGAGCCGAGAAGTTTGTGACGAATCGAATTTACTGTAAATTCGCTCATCTCTAGTCTGATCCCATCTTGCTTGTGATGTTGAGGAGGGCTCTGTTGAAAAGTGAGTTCTACAGAACAAAGTGTCAGCTTATTATTTAGCTTAGTGGCCAGTAAACTGCAATATTCAATGACTGTCACAATGTAGATTATAAAATGGAAAATTAGAAATAAAAAAAAATCAAATATCTTTAAATATTTTGGACATAAAAACTTCATTTAAATAAGAGGTAATTTCTGATGACACATTCCCTTTATCCCCTTAATGACCACGAGCTTATATTTACCGATGCAGTGAAATTGCGGCATCCCGAACAGCTGAGAGGACCGCAGGAGGATTCTTACCTTGCTTCCCACCGTCCAATAGTTGCTCTGCTGCTCTGTGCCTGAGATCCAGGCTGAAGCAACAGAGCACCGATAACACTGATCAATGCTATGCTATGGCATAGCATTGAAGAGTGTATGCAATCAAAGGACTGCATGTAATAGTCCCCTATGGGGGCTAAAAAAACAAATAAATTAAAAATAAAAAAAAAGGTGGGGAAGTGAATAAATGTGATTTAACCCTTTCAGTAATAAAAGTTTGAATCACCCTCCTTTTCCCATTTAAAATAAAATATGTAAACAAACATAAAAATAAGCATAATGGGTATCGCCGTGTGCGTAAATGTCAGAACTATAAAAATATAATGTTAATTAAATCACACAGTCAATGGCGTACATGTAAAAAAAAAAAAAATTATCCAAAATTCCCCCAAAAATTTTTGGTCACTTTGTATAACTTAAAATTTTTTATAAACAAATATGGTACCAATAAAAACTTCAGATCATGGAGAAAAATATGAGCCCTCATCATACATCCCTAAGTTATAGGGGTCAGAAGATGACAATTTTACTCATACTGTACTAATTTTGGTGCATGTGGTTATAAGTAGTAAAATAAAAAAATAAAACCTACATAAATTAAGTATCCTTGTAATTGTATGGACGTACAGAATAAAGATATGTTGTCATTTTTACCAAAAAGGGCACTGCATAGAATCAGAAGCCCCCAAAAGTTACAAAATGGTGTGTTTTTTTTTTCCAATTTTGCCCCACAAATTTTTTTCTGGTTTTGCGGTAAATTTTGTGGTGAAATGATTGATGTCATTACAAAGTACAATTGGTGGCGCAAAAAATAAGCCCTCATATGGGTCTGTAGGTGCAAAATTTAAAGCTTTATGATTTTTTAGAAGGTGATGAGGAAAAAACCAAAATGCAAAAATTGAAAAACCCTGCGTCCTTAATGGATTGATACTGCATTGTCTGGGTTCCAAACATTGTAGAAATGTTGCAGCATTTCACTTTTTTGGGGACCGTTCAGTTTTTGTGCATTTTTATAAATATACTATATGTACTTTGCTCTGGCAGTTGTGAGTGCAGGAGATATATTTAAGCAAATGGTTTCACTGGGGGAATAAACCTCTAAAACATATCTGTGATGTTGTGGATTATTTTGCAGATCCAGGCAACAGAGTTTCTGTAGAAAAACCCACGACTGAGTTTAACACATTGGGGGAAATTTATCAACGTTGTACGATCAAGTTCGGAAGTGAAATTGTTGAAATGTTTTGCATAAGTCTCTTGTTTTCTCAGACTTGCCATAAATAAGTCACCATAAATATATATATATATATATATATTTTTAAAGCGCCTTGCTTTTAAAGGAGTACTCTGAAGAAAAACTTTTCTCCACCAATAGCAAGCATTGCCAAAGTTATATAACATAATAAATCACCTCCATTGACTTGCAGGCAGCCATCACTGTGTTTTGTGAAAACCGGAAGTACAGCTGGTCTGTGTGGATTATGACTTTCGTTCCCCATTATGCAGCCGTCCGTAGCCATCTTGAGAACGAAGCGTCATCGTTCTCTGTATCCTCCCCACTGTATGCCGGCCCCCACACCCTCGAGACGGTCACTCCCACTCCTAAATATGCATGCCCCCTTCATTTGCTCAGCCAGCATTCGCTCGGCTGAGTAAACGCCTCCCAGCCTCCCTCCTATCATGCTGAGCTGCGCGCGCCTGCGCACTCAGCATTTACTTTGGACCAGGCATGTGATCTTCCTTGTCCAGTAATATCCCTGATAGTTACGCTGGCGTAACTATCAGGATTATTCACAAAAGGAGTTACACATAAAAGTAACGTAACACCCGTCCTATGCGCATGACCAAATGCAAAACGGACCTAATGATTCACAATAGTCTGCCTATTGGGGAGGGGAGAGCAGGAGGGAGGGGAGGGGCTGAGGAGGAGGAGGGGGGCACGGAGGGACAGGAACTTGAAGCAAGGCAGCATGGGGGATGATGATTTTTACGTCACCCTCCACACCACCATAACCAGGAAGTGCCATGAAATACGGAGCGCTGCATCAGGAGAACGGCTGGACCAATTGCAACAAGAAGTACATGGCCAGAGAGGTACAGCCATGGGGAACATTTGTGGGATATATGAATCGGAGTACTCCTTTAACCATAGCTTTGCATTTATTCAAGATTTATAAAATGCTACTTTAAAAAGTGCATATTTTTGCACAAGTAGATTCCATCTGTTATCTCCATACAGTATCTCACATTTTTTTAACTGATGAAATGACACTCTGCTACAATGTAAAGTAGTGTGTACAGCCTTGATAACAGTGTTTAATGTTGTGTCCCCTAAAAAATAACGACGCACAGCCATTAAAGTCCAAACTTAAGCAACAAAAGTGAGTACAACCCTAAATGAAAATGTCCAAATTGGGCCCAAATAGCTATTTTCCTTCCCCAGTGACTTGCGGCTAGTTAGTGTTAGGCTATGTTCACATGTCGGAAAATGTGCATATAGTCTGCCCAGAAAACATGCATAGTGTCCGCCCAAAAAACACAGTGGGTATTCTGCAAATTTGCATGTTCCACTGGCACTAGGAAATGCTCTGTAATACATTTACAACGGAATCAGCAGAAACAAAGTACCTGTTCATTGTTTCTGCGGTCGCCAACATTGATATTTCCACAGTGTGCATAGTGCAGTAGAATCCCAAAAAACTGATGCAGTAGAATTTCCCGTTGGAATATTTTCAGCGGATTCTACTCGGAAATTCCACAGTGTGAACATAGCCATACACAGTCTGAGTGTGAATGGGGAGCAGGTGTCTTAAATCTAGTGTTATCACTCTCACACTCTTTTTATTACTGTCACTGGAAGTGTATTATGGCTTCTCCTAGCAAAGAACTCTCTGAGGATCTGAAAAAAAAATTGCTCTACATAAAGCATGGACTAGGCTATACAAAGGCCCTGAAACTGAGCTACCGCATGGCCCTGCCATGGCTAACCAGAGAAGTTTAGTGCACGTGTATATCTAGAGCATGTCATTTCTCACTCCATACACCGCACACTGCATCAAATTGGTCTGCATGGCTGTCATTCTAGAGGAAAGGCTCTTCTATAGCTGATGCACAAGAAAGTCCTCAAACTGTTTGCTGAAGACTAGCTGACTAAGGATACAGATTATTGAAACCGTGAAAGACAAATAAACTTATTTGGTTCAGATGGTGTCAAGTGTGTTTGGCGGCAACCAGGAACAAATACAAGTGCCTACAGTCAAGGATGTTGGTGGAAGTATCATGCTCTGGGTCTACAGGAGTGTTGCTGGCACTGGGGAACAATAGTTTATTAAGGGAACCGTGAATGCCCACATGTCCTGTGACATAATAAAGCAGAGCACGATTCTCTACCTTTGGAGACAGGGTCACAGGGCAGTATTCCAACATAACCCCAAATAAACCTCCAAGATAACCACTGCCTTGCTAAAGAAGCTGAGGGTAAAGGTGATAGACTGGCCAAGCATTTCTCCAGACCTAAACCCTATTAGGCATCTAATATCCACCATTTTGGTGATGTTGTCGTGGAAGAGGACTACAGGGGCAACCTGTGAAGATCTGGTGAACTCCGTGCCCATGAGGCTTAAAGGGGTACTCTGGTGGAAAACATTTTTTTTTTTTATCAACTGGTGCCAGAAAGTTAAACAGATTTGTAAATTACTTCTATTAAAAATTCTTAATTCTTCCAGTACTTATTAGCGGTTAAATACTACAGAGGAAATTCTTTTATTTTGGGATTTCTTTTCTGTCATGACCACAGTGCTCTCTGTTGACACCTCTGTCCATTTTTGGAACTGTCCAGAGCAGTATTTGTTTGCTATGGGGATTTTCTACTGCTCTGGACAGTTCCTGACATGGACAGAGGTGTCAGCAGAGAGCACTGTGGTTGTGACAAATCCAAAAAGAAAAGAATTTCCTCTGAAGTATACAGCCACTTTTTACAAATTACAAAACTGTTTCACTTTATGGCATCAGTTGATTTGAAGGAAAAAATAAAAAAAAGTTTTCCACTGGAGTACTCCTTTAACCCCTTAAGAACCAAGTCCATTTTCACCTTAAGGACCAAGCCACTCTTATTTTTGCATTTTCGTTTTTTCCTCCTCGCCTTCTAAAATCCATAACTCTTTTATATTTCCATCTACATACCCATATAAGGGCTTGTTTTTTGCGTGACCAATTGTACTTTCTAATGAAACCTCTCATTTTACCATAAAATGTACGACAAACCCCCCCAAAAAAATTTTAGGGAGGAAATTTAAATGAAAACCACAATTTTGCACATTTTGGAAGGTTTCGTTTTCACACTGTGCACTGTACAGTAGAAATGACATGTGTTCTTTATTCTGTGGTTCAATACGAATAAAATGATACACATGGCTAGGTATTTTAATATTTTTGTACCGCTTAAAAAAATCTAAAACTTTTTGTACAAAATCAGCAATCTAAAATTGGCCTATTTTGACCAACTATAACTTTTTCATTTTTCTGTATATAGGGCGGTATGAGGGCTAATTATTTGCGTCGCCATCTGTAGTATTTATTGATACCACATTTGCATATATAAAACTTTTAGATAATTTTTTAAAATTTTTTGGGGAATAACGTGACCAAAAAGCAGCATTTTTGGACTTTATTTTTATTTTTTACGTTTTACGCCGTTCACCGTACAGGATAATTAACATTATATTTTGATCGGATATTTACGCACGATGCGATACCAAATATGTTTATTTTTTTTTAAAAATGATGCTTTTTGGGGGTAAAATGGGAAAAACTGACAATTTTTTATTGGGGGAGGGGATTTTTTCCCTTTTTTTTTACTTTTTTATTTTTAAATTTTACAACTTTTTTACACTTTTTATGTCCCCATAGGGGACTATCTATAGCAATAATTTGATTGCTAATACTGTTCAGTGCTATGCATAGGACATAGCACTGATCAGTATTATCGGCGATCTTCTGCTCGATCTCAGACCAGAGCAGGAGACGCCAGGAGATGGACGGAGGCAGGTGAGGGGACCTCCGTCCGCCATTACAGATGATCGGATTGCCGTGGCAGCGCTGCGGGCGATCCGATCATCTATTTTAAAGTGCACATTGCCGTAGATGCCGTGATCTGTACTGATCACTGCATCTGAGGGGTAAATGGCAGACATCTGCGCGATCGTGGATGTCGGCCATTACCGGCGGGTCCCCAGCTGCTATCACCTGCCGTGTATGACACAAGCACCGCTCCGATGCTCACGGTCATACACAGGACGTAAATGTACGTCCTGGTGCGCGAAGTACCGCCAAGCCAGGACTTACATTTACATCCGTGGTTGTTAAGGGGTTAAGGCAGTGCTGGATATTAATGGTGACCACACAAAATATTGACACTTTGGGCCCAATTTGACATTTCCACTTAGAAGTGTACTCACATTTGTTTGCAAGGTTTAGACATTAATGACTGTGTGTTAAGTTATTTTGAGGGGACACAACGTTAGACATCTTATCCCCTATATGCTAGACATCTTATTCCCTATGTCTATAGGAGGGAGCGTGACAGCATGCGTTTGTTCAGTAGATATGGTACTGAAGAATGTAATGCCCAAATTGTGAAACTAACCGTTGGGAAAGGTTTACATTTCTATAGATGGACGGACAGAGGGTATAAATTATGAATACCAACAAGAAAAAGTCAGCAACTATATAATGATGCACGCCCAAAACAATTAATGTAAACAGTAAACCAAATGAATTTTATTGGGCACAGTATAGAGCACAAGACAATTAAAAACATTTAAAATATACATGCAAAGTGGAGTAATGTAATCCTACTACACTAAAAGGGGTATTCCACCCCTAGACATCTTATCCCCTATCCAAAGCGGGGTGCTGCAGCCGAGATCCCGGGGGTCCCCAGCGGCGGGACCCCTGAGATCAGACATCTTATCCCCTGTCTTTTGGATTGGGGATAAGATGTCTAGGGGTGGAGTACCCCTTTTACCCTGTGTGGGGTAAAATAACCCATAAGAAAGGGAGGAGTCACGATCCTATATATATTATTAATAACCAGCAGCACCCACAGAAAAAAAATGTAAATAAGAATATTTCCTACAATGATCCTAAAAGTATATTCAGTGAAAACACAGTCGCATAACAAGTAAAGTGCCTATATACACACAAAGTGCCATATTCATAAAGTGCAAGACTGAGTAACAATAAATAATGAAGCTACTAGGGTGCCCATGCACTGTCCAATCTGGCCATGTGGCTACCGGGACTCCATATCCCAAATTGCAGGGGAAGCAAGCTCCACGTGTTCTGCTGCACGCTACTGCAGCTTCCTCAGGAGTGACTCCTGAAGAAGCTGTGGTAGACTAAATTAGTCTTGCCCTTCTTTTACTCCCCCCCCCCGCCCCAACCCCCCCCCCCCCCTCTCACATTTTCAGTCTTGGAGTTGCAGCTTGGCTCTGACTTTTTCTATGTACTTGCCTTTATGAGTGTAGTTGTACTTATTTTACTGTCCTCATGTCAGTGATAATTTGATAACCTGTAGATGTTTTTTTTTTTTGCAATGTTTTCTTTTTCTTTTTTCTGAGAGAATCCTCCACAATATGCCTATACATACCATTTTAGTGTCTCTAGAGTCTGTTATTGGTTGTGCTCTCCTACATGCCTTTTTAATGGCAGTATCCCTGTATCATCTTAAGTGCATTAGAGTGCCCACATTGAGGATGGCTCTAGCGAGGTTTGTATAGTTAACAGGACATTGTGCACAATTCTATCTTTAATGCATACAATACAAAGGCTTTTTTTTCTAACACTGATACTAAAGATGTTTTTGCTCTGTTACATCTTTTTTTCATTCCATATCCACTTGTCTAACATTGGTGCTATGAAGATATGGATGCAATGTGATGGAATCTGACCTCTTACAGTAAGAGCATTTTTTCTGCATTGTTCAATAATCCTATCTTGCATTTTACAACAGCTTGGAATGAACAGAAGTGGGCTGAAGAGATTTTTTTAAAATATATATTTATCTATCTAGCAGCTCCTATAGTCAGTGAATGGAGTGGCAGGACACAAGCGCTCTGTTCTGATGAGACTCTGGACCCCATTTTTGAAATAGCAGAGGGCCCCAACAGTCTAACTCCCTGCAATATTATAGTTAATCACTGTCAAGTGTTGATGGTCAGACAACACATGTAACCCATGTATCCTTGTGTCCCTGTTGTCTTCATTGTTCCAGTCGATTCCTTTAAAGGGGTTATCCAGCATAAGGTGATTTTAGTATGTACCTGGCAGACAGTAATGCACATGCTTAGGAAGGATCTGTACTTGTCTTGGGGCTAAATAGCTATGTTGTAAGATTACCATAACACTGTGGCTAGCTTTTTGTGAACTGGGTATTTCTATTTGGAGTTCGATCTCTTAAACTAAACATCCCATACTTCCTTGTTTGTAAGTGTGAGGTCACTTTCCTCCCTCCCTCCCACACATCAGCCACCCCAACCCATTGAAACACACATAATCTGCATTCCATTAAAAATACAAATTTTTTTTTCTAACCAGGGTGCCTACAGCTGTGGCAAAACTACACACACTCAAGCAAGTGGGCTCTGCTACCATTAGACACTGGGGTGCCACTATGTGTATCAAAACCAAACACTATACCAAAAGAAAAGAAATACACAATATAGCGCACACCCAATATATATGTGTAACAAGGGTAATTTTATTTCACATACAAAAAGATATATAAGCAGCAGACAAAATGATTAAAGACATTTAAAAGGCCCAAAGGCCACCACACAAGCAGCAGGGAGGGGGGGGGGGGAGCGCTAGACCCCTCCCAGGGTACCTGCTTATCTCTTTATAGTCTGTACCAGTCACAGTAGTTAATGTATATAAGCCAATACATATAGTCAATAGAAATACCTCCCCCAGAGCAAATAATCATAATACAACCTGAATTTAAATACTCAGATGCAGCACTGGGGAAGCAAAACTATGGACGGCGGACGGAAAGATGGCCCAGGCTGGTGCCCCCCTAGAGCCTAGTAGTATTCTGCGCAGTTTTGATGCGCAAGATTTGAAGCTGTGTTCAGTCATTTTGTTTACATTAAAATCTGCAGCAGAAAATCCTGTGCATCAAATCTGCGCAGAATACTGTATGTGTGAATAGACCAAAGTATCTAGCAGTAAAAAAAAAACAACATATAGTTGTTTTGTTAAAAAACAGCACCACACCTTTCCTCTGGTTGTGTGTGGTATTACAGCTGGTGGTATTGCTACCAAGAAATTGCAGACAAAAGCGACTGTTTATGCAAGAAAGCAATTGTTTTCCTGATCCTGGAATAGGGAACCTGTCAGAAGATTTTACGAAAGATAACACTTGGCTACTAGTTATATATATGGTTAAATGTGATGACAGGCTTCCTTTAACTTCATAGCTCTGTCATAAATTTGACTTCCATGACTCCTAATGGTCTTATCACACGTACAGTATTCTGCACAGATTTGATCCACAGGATTTGAAGCTGTGTTCGGTCATTAAGTTTAGATTGGAATCTGCAGCAGAAAATCCTGTACGTGTGAATACACCATAATTAAATCCCAAAACTTTGTAGCATAACGCTGTGTTACTAGTACTGTATAGCTTGGGCATCAGCGGATTAGTGGTTAGCATTGTCACATGTAGTTTTAAAGAACTTAATAGCCAATGTCTGCAGCACCACTGAATTATGCATGCGTGGCTTCTGTCCAGGCGCACCCACTAATGACTGATAGTTTTTTCCCTATCAGGCCATGTCACATGGCCTAAAATGTGCAGTATATCTGCACGTTTTGTACATTTGAACAATCGGCTGGCGCTAGGACCGCTCGGAAATGCGCCGTCTCATAGACTGCATTGCATTTCCTAGTGAAATCCACTAAAAGAATAGACAAGTCCAGTCTTTTTGCAGACGCCAGAATCGAGATTTCCGCAGCAGAAACATCTGCTGTGGAAATTCCTCAATGTGAACAGTGCAGCAGATCACATTGAAATTAATGGGACTCAATGTCCATTCGTAAAATCCAGGGGAATTCCACACAGACATTCCGCCGGGTGAACATACCGTCACTGTGCATAGGGAAGAAGACCAGCAGCAGGGAAGAAGACCAGCAGGTCACAGCTTCTTTTAAACCCCTATGACTCTACAGTGTTTCAAAATACAAATACAATGCTGTTATCTAATACAATAGTAACTGAATTGTAAGTATTAGGAAAAGACTTAATAAAATCATTCCTGTTACTTAAAAGTTATTACTTAAGAAATAGATCAAATCTCTATTTGGAGAAAAGTACATTGATCATGTCCTGATGTTAACAATATCCGCATTGTATCACTAATACATGCTATATTTTTTATGAGGTTTTGTTTTTAATGTATTGGATTTCTAAAGGGAGTAGATGTATACAAAAGAAAAGGAACAACATATGAGATGAAACTGGAGGCGGTGGAGGAGTAGAGTAGTTTGTGCTATAAAACTGAGAGCATATCAGACCTTCCTTCCTTATAAATGTTTCCCAGCCGGATGGCCCTTCAATGCTGTTAGCACATGGAAACATTTCTAAATATAGTTCTTGTTTGTTGTTGAATAATACCTCCCGACAGAGACTGCAGTGAAATTTCCAGATCCTGTCTCAACGTGAATGAATTAGAAGTATTAGACTGGCTTAAGCAATCCAGGTACTAAAAGTAGGTAAAATACAGGCTGAAAAAGCAGTCTAAGGCTAAGTTTCCACTTGGTTTTTTCTCTGGCAGTTTTTGGAATACTGCCACTGCAGTTTTTGAGCCAAAGCCAGAAGTGTATTCAAAAGGAATAGGACATATAAAGTAAGGACTTGCACTTCTGCTCCCTTATGGATCCAATTCTGACTTTGGCTCAAAAACTGCAGTGGCAATATTCCAAAAACTGCCAGAAAAATACCAAGTGGAAACTTAGCCTTGGGGTAGTACTCGGAGAGCAGTGGCTCAGTGGTTAGCACTGTTGTCTTGCCATCTTTGGGTCCTTGTTCACATCTGAACAAGGGCAAAATCTGCATATGGTTGGTAATCCCATGTTGGTGCATTTTTTGTTTTTTCGCAGACTGTAAAACCATGCCGAATATGGACTTTAGGTTGTGATAACAATCTGTGTACAATTTGGTGATTTATAAATAAACTTTGCAAAATAATAATTTGTTTGATGCTGAACAGTGTGATTTCACAGGAAGTTGTCTACATATGTACATAATGGTTAACAAAGCAAAGTGAAGGTGTCAGTTCTTATATCTACTTAATATTCTTAATATAATCGGTCAATAAATGTTTTCTCGAGACTTAATAGTTTTCCAGAATATTAGCCACATTCATAGTCAAGAATTTAAATATTCAGTTATGCGGGTGATCTTGGGTACCCGGGGAAGTTGGCAACTCAAGGAAATTTTATTCTAAAGGTTCTCTTTTGTGCCAAATTGTTAATTCTTAGAGTATGGTTTTTTGATAAAATCTCAACCACCCAACCATAAAGAATTGGTTAAAGTTAGATGGAAAAAATTAGAACATATGAGTTTTGGATGTCTGAAAGAAACCAACAGCAGGAGCAGCGATACAAAACTTTGAGTACAGTTGAATAGAAGGATGGCGGGTAGAGGAGAATAGGTAATTGACCCTTTTTTTTTCTCCCTTCTTCCCTCTCCTTGGGTGGGTAGGTAGTCTGGTGGTGGGGTATGAATCCTGGCAGATGCTGTATGTCATTAATTCATTAATGTCTCAATGTTGTTTTTCAAAAATAATCCCCATTAACACAGCATATCAGCAGAATCAGTGCTAGACCCCCCCCCCCCCCCCCCAATTATATAATAATGGACTACCTGGGAATTGGCCATCAGTATATAGGATCAAAACAATAATCTATGTACTTTTCAGAATAGCTTGAGGTAAGGAAATAAAGCAGAAGTTATGTAGTACTAGGCTGTTGGCATGTTTAGCATAGATAAAACATAGGCAGCTGTAATAGGGCTCATGAAAAGAGAGGACCCTTTTCCCTTTCGTATGGACTGTATGAACATGCAGAGTTCCTATTTGTAATTGCATCATGGTTCACAAAGGAGAGAACTGATTTTTGCTATGCAGCTTGCTTCATTCATAGATTTCTATTTTCACATCTATTGGGTTATAGGGGTTAGTTATAGATGTCAGAACAAGCTTTCTATCTTTTTCCATGATAAAACAAAAAATGAATTACCCAAATTTGGTATAGTTGAAATCTTACTGACCCATAGAATAAAGTAAGCATGTCAATTAAACTGTATTGTGAACAAAAAAATTGCACCTTTTTTGGGGCAATAATTTTTTCAGTTTTGCAAACATATTATTTTTTCTGACTTTGTAATACATTATATGATTAAATAAAAGGTGCCAATAAAAAGAACAACTTATCCTACAAAAATAAGCCAGAATAGAACTTTTTTTTAAAGAAAAAAAGGTTATTTCTCTGAAATAGTGATGAGTAATAAAACGTAAGCCACAAATCAAATTTGAGGGGTCATGAAGGTGTTAAATATCTAATTGGTTGAATATTCTTTTTCAATTTTGACATACAAGGACATAGTACTATGAATGCACATGTATAATGCCCCCCTGCCAGTTTTCTTTTTTTTTTCTGATATGGTAGAGAATGGCTACCCAGTCACAACATGCACCTGATTTCATTTCTTGAAACTTTTTTTTGAGAGTTAATTAATTTATTGGTGTATATACTACACATTACAAGGATTTTTAAGCCTGACCTAGAACTTGATGGTTTGAAAACCTCAATTAATCTCCTTCCCAATGTGTCTACATGTGGATAAATAAACACTTTACCATTGAAAATATATCACACAAGCCAAACAAAGACCACCCCCCCCTCCCTTCCCGAGAGTCCCGGGCATCCGCATGCACGAAGCAAACTCCACAGCCTGCCGAAGCCTACAGTTGGTCTGATTGTAAATGTTTAGAACGGCGGGGTGTTGGCCAGAGATCACAGGGGTTTCAGGGGCCGGGCCCCACACGTTCAGACATCTTATGCCTTTAGATAGGGGATAAGATGTCTAGAGACGTAGTACCATTTTAAACCTTAAAGGGGTTATCCACCATAAGGTGATTTTAGTACGTACCTGCCAGGCAGTACTGGACATGCTTAGGAAAGATCTGCGCTTGTCTTGGGGCTAAATGGCTATGTTGTGAGATTACCATAACACTGTGGCTAGCTTTTTGTGAACTGGTATTTCCTTTTTGAGTTTTCTTTTTTTTTTTTTTTTTTTTTTTTTACTACAAATGCCATAATTACATTTTCCTCCTTCCCTCCCTCCCACACATCAGCCACCCCACCTATTGAAACATAAATAAGCTGCATCCATTCAAAAGACCTGTGGTTTTCAATCAGGGTGCCTACAGCTGTTGCATTAGTTGCAGATTGATCTCTCCACCCATTGAAGCAGACAGGCTCCCTGTCATCAGCTGACTAGTGAGTCAGGTCTCGGCCGCATTGCAACCTGGGAAAAATCTGAGACAACAGTCATTTTGTATGCTGGTAAAAATAAATATTGGGGTGAAAATCACAGAAGAATTGTGAGAAAACCGTCAAACACAGGTACAGACACTATATTATGAACTACACTAACTTTACAGCCCCTGAAGCATAGTCAAATAAAAACAATTCCTGGAATACCCCTTTAATGGGCCTGACAGGTTGATGAAGTATAACTTACTATAACTGCTTATTTAATAATGTCCCACAAGTGATCTGATGGACTATTTTAGCCAAGGCAGTAGAGAGGCATCTGTATTACAGATGTTTTGTATCTTGTTGTGGTTGCATTAGATCACACTTTGGACTGTGAAGAGATGTTATCTTGCTGTGTTATAACAACTCCTGTCCACAACATTCTAGTGTGGTCTATTTCCCATTTCATTTAAAGGTGTTATGTTAGACTAAACAATTGATAGCAGATCCCTAGGATATGCCATCAGTACTAGTTTTGCGAGAAACAGACTTCCAGTAACCCCTGCCGATCAGTTGACAGAAAGGGCTGCAGCTGAATGTTTACCAGATGTACCATACTTTTGATAGTGACTATTTTTGATACTGCATTTCAGTCTAGATGCAGGAACTATCATACCAGCCACTACCAAAAGTACTATAGTCAGATGACTTCTGGGGGTGCCTGGAGTCACACCCCTACCCATATGATATTGGTGTAGCCATCAATAAGCAATCTATGTTTACAGTCCTGGATAGCTCATTTAAGTACATGAGTACATATTTTCAACTAGTGCACTTCCCCAGTACTACACGCCCTGGCTGGGGCCTTAATACTCCTAGCTGCAACAGTGATGAAGGGCTGGAAAAGGCTTAAATGTCTGCTTATGTCGGAATTACAACATTTTTTGTTATAATAAGCTCCTTATTTGATGTTGGGAAAACAAACTGTATTGTTCATTACATTTACTAAGGTTTTCTTTACCATCTAGTTCAAGGGAACCATAGATGCCAGCTCTCCTTTTTTAGAGACCTTATTGGTCACTGTGTGTATCTCAGAAGTAATCCCTACTCGGGGAAAATGTTTTCCTGTGCAGAATCCTTAATAGAGCAGAGCGCTCTGGAATGCCTTAGCCCATGTCTACAGAGAACTGTGCAAAAGTAATGTTAAAGCTACACAGTCCTATCTGTCGTCTTTCTGCATTCATCTTAATTGGAAGTGGAAGAGGAAACTGAACATTCAGTGTTCAGCCTCCTGTTGAAGCCAGGGCAACATGTGATTTCAGATAGTTGAGTAAGGCTAGGTTTCCACACAGGTTTTTTCTGGCATTTTTTGGAAAACTGCCACTGCGGTGGCAAAAGTCAGTAATTGATCCAGTAAAAAGAGAAGTATAAGCCTTTCCTTTATACCCTGTGTGGAAACTCCAGGTATGCTGCAGCATTAACCTTCCACTGCCCCCTTCCGTGATCTTAAAATTAATTTAACTGCCTAGACTTCCAGGAATCATTGTTAAGCCCTTTACTATCCTTGTCAACCAGGATTAGTCATTATCCCCTTTACCACCTTAGACCACAAGGGATGCAGACAACCTTCACTGGGCTTGGCCAAAATGCTAAGTGTCCCTGTATACATGGATGCTTTATATTAAAGCAATGTGCATTAGTATTTATTTGATGCTGTTTTATATTGCCCATCTTAAAACTACAGACATTTATATACTTTTCTCACAGTGGGACTCAAAGGGTATATACCAACAATGGTAAAGTCTCTAAAGATAGGACCTCTCTTAAAGGGGGTTATCCACCATAAGGTGATTTTAGTACATACCTGGCAGACAGTAATGGACATGCTTAGGAAGGATCTGCACTTGTCTTGGAGCTAAAAGGTTATGTTGTGAGATTACTATAACACTGTGGCTATCTTTTTGTGAACTGGTATTTCCTTTTTTAATTTTCTTTCTTTTTTTGACTACAAATCCCATAATTCCATTTTCCTCCCTCCCACACATCAGCCACCCCACACATTGAAACATAAATGATCTGCATCCATTCAAAAGACCTGTGGTTTTCCATCAGGGTGCCTACAGCTGTTGCATTAGTTGCAGATTGATCTCTCTCCCCCACCAAGTGATCGCTCCACACACTGAAGCAGACAGGCTCCCGGTCATCAGCTGACTAATGAGTCAGGTCTCGGCCATGTTGCAAAAATCTGAGACAACAGTCATTTTGTATGCTGATAAAAATAAATATTGGAGTGAAAATCACAGAATTGTGAGGAAACCGTCACACACAGGTACAGACACTATATTATGAACTGCACTAACTTTACAGCCCCTGTAGCATAGTCAAATAAAAAAAAATCCTGGAATACCCCTTTAAGACACTCTCTGATGAAGCGAGGGAGTGACCTCTCTTAAGACACTCCCTGATTAAGTGAGTAGTGAAACGGCGTAGGGGTAGTGCGTGACCAGTTTCATATGAGTACAACAGCTGGTCTATATACTGGTGTAATAAGCTTTTGTTCTTTCTTGTATCACAGGGGATAGTATGGTATAATGGGGTTGGTCGGTACCTTTTAGCCACTTTGTCTCCCCTATACCTCTCTTCCCTGTTATTTAGCTGTTCACATCACTTGTTGATAGCTGCTGTATCACAGAGTTTGTCTCCCTATAACCTCAGGGGTGTGGAAATAAAAAATAAAAACTACTTGTCCAAGGGAATAAAGTGGAACACAATCTA
Organism: Hyla sarda; assembly: GCF_029499605.1. NCBI lineage: Eukaryota > Metazoa > Chordata > Amphibia > Anura > Hylidae > Hyla > Hyla sarda. The sequence goes on along the minus strand of NC_079190.1, from coordinate 215,864,897 downwards.
CTTGTCCCTCAAGAAAATCCACTTGTCCTGGTAGATAAAATAATTTCAACCAAAATAGTCTGTAAATAATGTCTTTATTAGTTTCTGCACTTTCTTTTTTTTCCTCCTCGTCCTATAATAGCCATAACACTTATTTTTCCATCTACAGACCTGTATGAGGCTTGTTTTTTGCGGGGCCAAGTATACTTTGTAAGGACACCTTTCATTTTTCCATAACTTATGCTATGAAGCAAAAAATAATAATTTGTGAGGTGAAATAGAAAAAAATGCAAATTTGGGGTTTTTCTTTTTATCGACATTCACCTTGTGGTCAAACTTACATATTATTTTCATCCTTTAGGACTGCCTGATTACATCAATACCAAATTTGTTTAGTTTCCGTCATGTTTTAATAATATATATATTTTTTTTATCTTTTCATTTTTTATTTTTTTTATTCCTGACCCCTAGAAAATTTTTATTTTTCCATATACTGGGCTGTATGAGGGCTAATTTTTTGGGCCGTAATATGCTGTTTGTATTGGTATCATTTTGGTATTGATCAGAATTTTTGAACACTTTTTTAAAAAAAATTCTGGGATATGATGTTATAAACAAAAAATGCAATTCTGTGATTGCGTTTATTAAATTTTTTTACGTTAACACAATTAACCGTACGGGAAATAAATGGTTATTTTAAAATAGATCGGACAATTACGCACGCGCCAATAACAAATATGTTTAATTTTATGTTAACATATTTTTATATGGAAAAGGGGGGTGATATGAACTTTTAATATGGAAAGGGTTAATGGGTGTTTTTAAACTTTTATCAAATTTTTTTAGAAGGAATCATTTAGATTCCTCATACAGATCAATGCAGTTCTATTGAACGTCATTGATCTTTGTTCATTTGGATGAACCCTGCTCAAGGGTTGGGGGACCCACCCCGCTAGACCACCAGGGATGGTTAAAAGATCCCTTTAGACACCGCTGTCAATTTTGACAGCGGTGATCTAAAAGGTTAATAGCCGGCCGCGGCGATCGCCGCATGCTCGGCTATTAGCAGCGGCCCCCGGCTACTGAAATCAACCGGTGGGGTACCAAGAATGGAGCCGACTCGAGTCAGGAGCCCAATCCATACACCCTAAGTGCCGGTGTGAGGTGCAGACTTATTGTCCCATGCAAGTCTGCCTCCGCTCCTGCACCTCACACCGTCATAAAAAAAGGGGGAAGTCAGACCGACCCTGGTTGCCCGATACAGGGCTAAATCTATGAAAAATTCACCTCCCTGGCGCCCGGAACTACATGTCCCTGTTGTTGGGCAATAGGATTTCCACATCCCTGAACCTCATTAATGTCTGTGCATTTTCTTGTGGGTGTTATATGTATTCATATTCTACTATTTACCACAAGCGTACAATTACATAGGCACCAATGGTTAGGTGTACGATGTATCTTTTGGTCTCCGCACTTTTTTCTGACTACTGCTGAATCCCTTTCAATCATGTTTTAGATTTATTTCCAAGTGCTTTAAATAAAGATTTCCCGCTTTCATAACTTTTTGAGTTTGGCGCTCTTTTTTGATAGGATATTATTTGTCAGTTGCACAAATTTTTTTTTGCTTTTTTGCAATACTTACTTTTAGTAATATAATGCAGATTAAAGATATATGGCTACCCTTTTTAATTATTACAGGGTTACTCCGGTGGAAAACTTTTTTTTTTTTTTTTTTTATCAACTGGTGCCAGAAAGTTAAACAGATTTGTAAATTACTTATATTAAAAAAGCTTTACCCTTCCTGTACTTTCTAGCAGCTTGTCTACAGTGCTCTCTGATGACCTCTGCTGTCCATTTTAGGAACTGTCCAGAGCAGCATATGTTTGCTATGGGGATTTTCTCCTGCTCAGGACAGTTTCTAAAATGGACAGCAGAGGTCAGGAGAGAGCACTGTGGTCATGACATCAGAGAAATCTAAAAAGAAAAGCATTTTCCTCTGTAGTATATAGCCCCTAACAATTACTGGAAGGATTAAAAGTTTTTTTAGTGGAAGTAATTTACAAATCTGTTTTAACTTTCTCACTCCAGTTAATTAAAAAAAAAAAAATTCCACGGGAGTACCCCTTTAACTGCAGATTTGCCATGTCCAAGCTATTAGACCAATTACCAAAACCCTGGGCATAACTAGACTAACTAGAGATTTGCACTAACTACAAATTGTGTTGTGGTTTGGTTGGTTTGTTTTTTCCTTTGTAAATAGATACACTGCTCAAAAAAATTAAGGGAACACTTAAACAACATAATGTAACTCCAAGCTGTGAAATCACACTGTCCACTCAGGAAGCAACAATGATTGACAATCAATCAATTTCACTTGCTGTTGTGCAAATGGAACTGTCAATAGGTGGAAATTATAGCAAGACACCCCCAATAAAGAAGTGGTTCTGCAGGTGGTGACCACAGACCTTCCTGGCTGATGTTTTGGTCACTTTTGAATGCTGGCGGTGCTTTCACTCTAGTGGTAGCATGAGATGGAGTCTACAACCCACACAAGTGGCTCAGGTAATGCAGCTCATCCAGGATGGCACACAGTTTGCTGTGTCTGTTAGCGTAGTGTCCAGAGCATGGAGGTGCTAATAGGAGACAGGCCAGTACATCAGGAGATGTGGAGGAGGCCGTAGGAGGGCAACAACCCGGCAGCAGGACTCCTACCTCTGCCTTTGTGCAAGGAGGAGCAGGCGGAGCACTGCCTGAGCCCTGCAAAATGACCTCCAGCAGGCCACAAATGTGCATGTGTCCACTCAAAGTCAGAGACAGACTCCATGAGGGTGGTATGAGGGCCCGACTTCCACAGGTGGGGGGTTGTGCATACAGCCCAACACTGTGCAGGACGTTTGTCATTTGCCAGAGAACACCAATATTGGCAAGTTCACCACTGGCACCCTGTGCTCTTCACAGATGAAAGCAGGTTCACACTGAGCACATGTGACAGAGTCTTGGGACAGTGTGGAGAACTTTCTGCTGCCTGCAGCATCTTCCAGCATGACCATTTTGGCGGTGGGTCAGTAATGGTGTGGGGTGGCATTTCTTTGGGGGGGGGGGGGCTGCACAGCCCTCCATGTGCTTTCCAGAGGTAGCCCGACTGCCATTTAGGTACAGAGATGAAATTCTCAAACCTTTTGTGAGACCATATGCTGGAGCGGTTGGCTCTGGGTTCCTCCTAATGCAAGACAATGCTAGACCTCATGGACCTCATGTGGCTGGAGTGTGTCAGCAGTTCCTGCAAGAGGAAGGCATTGATGCTATGGACTGGCCCACTCGTTCACCAGACCTTAATCCAATTGAGCTCATCTGGGACATCATGTCTCGCTCCATCCGCAATCGCCACGTTGTACCACAGACTGTCCAGGAGTTGACAGATGCTTAAGTCCAGGTTTGGGAGGACATCCCTCAGGAGACCATCCGCCACCTTATCAGGAGCATGCCCAGACGCTGTAGAGAGGTCATATGGGCAAGTGGAGGCCACACACACTACTGAGCCTCATTTTGACTTGTTTTAAAGGGGTTATCCCAAAAACTTTTTTTTATATATCAACTGTCTCCAGAAAGTTAAACAGATTTGTAAATGACTTCTATTTAAAAAAATCTTAATCCTTTCAGTACTTATGAGCTGATGAAGTTGAGTAGTTCTTTTCTGTCTAAGTGCTCTCTGATGACACGTATCTCGGGAACCGCCCAGTTTAGAAGCAAATCCCATAGCAAACCTCTTCTACTCTGTGCAGTTCCCGAGACAAGCAGAGATGTCAGCAGAGAGCACTGTTGCCAGACAGAAAACAACAACTCAACTTCAGCAGCTGATAATTATTGAAAGGATCAAGATTTTTTAATAGAAGTAATTTACAAATCTGTTTAACTTTCTGGAGCCAGATGATATATATAAAAACAAGTTTTTTCCTGGATAACCCCTTTAAGGACATTACATCAAAGTTGGATCAGCCTGTAGTGTGGTTTTCCACTTTGATTGTGAGTGTGACTCCATATCCAGATCTCCATGGGTTGATAAATTTGATTTCCATTGATAATTTTTGTGTGATTTTGTTGTCAGCACATTCAACTATGTAAAGACGAAAGTATTTCATACTTTTAGTTCATTCATTCAGATCTAGGATGTGTTATCTTAGTGTTCCCTTAATTTTTTCAAGCAGTGTATATTAACAATTTACTGCAGTGAAATTGGGTTTTGAGTGACTGCTGTTCGTAGAGTGTTCAATAGACCATGTATAATGCTTCTGTCAGTCAAATGTAGGTTATATCGATAAAAATAGGATAACTCCAGGGACATTACATCACTAATAGTTAAAAACAACTTCCAGAATCCCTGAAATTAATAAATAATCCGAGAACCAGGCTGTTCTGCAATGCAGTACTTTGCTATCCTGCTGTTTCCAATTGTCTTTTAATCATCATTTCATGCTACCTGAAAATTATATGAAAATAGAATTTGGAGGAATGCTATGTAATGGCTGCTGCTGTAGCAGTTTAACAGACACTTAATAAAACAAACTTAATAGCCTTCAGAAGAAATGTCAGTGTCCTGCACACAGACTATTTCTACTCCAGACCCGGATTTCTGATGTTTCATGTCAGGTTGCCTCTGGCACAGCAAGGCCAGAGGAGCTCTGTGTCACACATCCAGTGACAATGGAAGCGACAAGGCCGAAGTTCTTGTAGTGAGTGCCAGGGAACATTGTAAGAACTGTCCTGGCAGTGCTGCTTCAGTGCTGATTTACTGTTTCATATGGTTTAGGCTGGGTTCACATCACGTTTTTGCAATACAGTTTCCGTATCAGGTTTTTGATGAAAAACGGATTCCTCAAAACCTGACTAAACTGTATCCCAACGTGTGTACAAATTTTTACCCTTATACAGTTGAAAACCGTATACGGTTTAAAAATGTTTTCCTGTTGCATCTGTTTTTAAGAAGAAAAAAAAAGTTAATGTATTTAACTTTTCACTCCATTATGAATAAAGTTTCACTTGTTTGATTGAAATTCCAAGAAAAAACTCTGCAAAGTCAAAAACCGTATGCTGAAAACCGGATGGAACTGCACGCACATACGGTTCTATACTGTTCCCATTGACTCCCATGTTTAAAAAAAAAATAAAAAATATGGGAGTTTTCACCCAGATCAAAAACCTTGGTAGGCTATGGTTTTGGGTACAGGGAAAAAAAATCGGACAAAACCGTACAGGATGCAAAACGGACACAACCTGCTGCATCGTTTGGCATACAGTTTTCAATGGAGAGTCAATGCATACGGTTTTCAAATTGAAAATGTATATGGGAACTGTATTGCAAAAATGTGGTGTGAACTTAAATCACTTATGTTGGCGGGCGGGGGGGAAGAATAGTAAATACATGATAAACATACAAATCTCCAGATCTTTGATACTTCACATGCATAAGTACAAATGTTCCCGCTTTTGGAGGGACAGTCTCACCTATGTCCCATTTTCCTCTATCCATGGTCTTGCGTTTTACCCAATAAATAAGCTTGAATTAATACATTTTAGTATATTGTCCCAGAAGGCACCTGCCTGGTTCCTTACTGAATATAACATATATGAGTTTATAGCTTATACATGGAAAAACTTTTATTTAGGAATAAATGGATCTGGTCTTTGGCATTAAATACTGTACATTGTTACGCCGAGCGCTCCGGGTCCCCGCTCCTCCCCGGAGCGCTCGCTTCACTCCCTCCGCTGCAGCGCTCCGGTCACGTCCTCTGACCCGGGGCGCTGCGATCCTGCTGCCAGCCGGGATGCGATTCGCGATGCGGGTAGCGCCCACTCGCGATGCGCACCCCGGCTCCCCTACCTGACTCGCTCCCCGTCTGTTCTGTCCCGGCGCGCGCGGCCCCGCTCCCTAGGGCGCGCGCGCGCCGGGTCTCTGCGATTTAAAGGGCCACTGCGCCGCTGATTGGCGCAGTGGTTCCAATTAGGGTTTTCACCTGTGCACTTCCCTATATTACCTCACTTCCCTTGCACTCCCTTGCCGGATCTTGTTGCCTTAGTGCCAGTGAAAGCGTTCCTTGTGTGTTCCTTGCCTGTGTTTCCAGACCTTCTGCCGTTGCCCCTGACTACGATCCTTGCTGCCTGCCCCGACCTTCTGCTACGTCCGACCTTGCTTCTGCCTACTCCCTTGTACCGCGCCTATCTTCAGCAGCCAGAGAGGTGAGCCGTTGCTAGTGGATACGACCTGGTCACTACCGCCGCAGCAAGACCATCCCGCTTTGCGGCGGGCTCTGGTGAAAACCAGTAGTGGCTTAGAACCGGTCCACTAGCACGGTCCACGCCAATCCCTCTCTGGCACAGAGGGTCCACTACCTGCCAGCCGGCATCGTGACAGTAGATCCGGCCATGGATCCCGCTGAAGTTCCTCTGCCAGTTGTCGCTGACCTCACCACGGTGGTCGCCCAGCAGTCACAACAGATAGCGCAACAAGGCCAACAGCTGTCTCAACTGACCGTTATGCTACAACAGTTGCTACCACAGCTTCAGCAGTCATCTCCTCCGCCAGCTCCTGCACCTCCTCCGCAGCGAGTGGCCGCTCCTGGGATACGCTTATCCTTGCCGGATAAATTTGATGGGGACTCTAAGTTTTGCCGTGGCTTTCTTTCCCAATGTTCCCTGCATCTGGAGATGATGTCGGACCTGTTTCCCACTGAAAGGTCTAAGGTGGCTTTCGTAGTCAGTCTTCTGTCCGGAAAAGCCCTGTCATGGGCCACACCGCTCTGGGACCGCAATGACCCCGTCACTGCCTCTGTACACTCCTTCTTCTCGGAAATCCGAAGTGTCTTTGAGGAACCTGCCCGAGCCTCTTCTGCTGAGACTGCCCTGTTGAACCTGGTCCAGGGTAATTCTTCCGTTGGCGAGTATGCCGTACAATTCCGTACACTTGCTTCAGAATTGTCCTGGAATAATGAGGCCCTCTGCGCGACCTTCAAAAAAGGCCTATCCAGCAACATTAAAGATGTTCTGGCCGCACGAGAAATTCCTGCTAATCTACATGAACTTATTCACCTAGCCACTCGCATTGACATGCGTTTTTCTGAAAGGCGTCAGGAACTCCGCCAAGATATGGACTCTGTTCGCACGAGGCGTTTCGTCTCCTCGGCTCCTCTCTCCTCTGGTCCCCTGCAATCTGTTCCTGTGCCTCCCGCCGTGGAGGCTATGCAGGTCGACCGGTCTCGCCTGACACCTCAAGAGAGGACACGACGCCGTATGGAGAACCTCTGCCTGTACTGTGCTAGTACCGAACACTTCCTGAGGGATTGTCCTATCCGTCCTCCCCGCCTGGAAAGACGTACGCTGACTCCGCACAAAGGTGAGACAGTCCTTGATGTCTACTCTGCTTCTCCACGTCTTACTGTGCCTGTGCGGATGTCTGCCTCTGCCTTCTCCTTCTCTACAGTGGCCTTCTTGGACTCTGGATCTGCAGGAAATTTTATTTTGGCCTCTCTCGTCAACAGGTTCAACATCCCAGTGACCAGTCTCGCCAGACCCCTCTACATCAATTGTGTAAATAATGAAAGATTGGACTGTACCATACGTTTCCGCACGGAGCCCCTTCTTATGAGCATCGGATCTCATCATGAGAGGATTGAACTTTTGGTCCTCCCCAATTGCACCTCGGAGATTCTCCTTGGACTTCCCTGGCTTCAACTTCATTCCCCAACCCTGGATTGGTCCACTGGGGAGATCAAGAGTTGGGGGTCCTCTTGTTCCAAGAACTGTCTAAAACCGGTTCCCAGTAACCCTTGCCGTAACTCTGTGGTTCCTCCAGTAACCGGTCTCCCTAAGGCCTATATGGACTTCGCGGATGTTTTCTGCAAAAAACAAGCTGAGACTCTACCTCCTCACAGGCCTTATGATTGCCCTATCGACCTCCTCCCGGGTACTACTCCACCCCGGGGCAGAATTTATCCTCTCTCTGCCCCAGAGACTCTTGCCATGTCCGAATACGTCCAGGAGAATCTAAAAAAGGGCTTTATCCGTAAATCCTCCTCTCCTGCCGGAGCCGGATTTTTCTTTGTGTCCAAAAAAGATGGCTCCCTACGTCCTTGCATTGACTACCGCGGTCTTAATAAAATCACGGTTAAGAACCGCTACCCCTTACCCCTCATCTCTGAACTCTTTGATCGCCTCCAAGGTGCCCACATCTTCACTAAATTGGACTTAAGAGGCGCCTATAACCTCATCCGCATCAGAGAGGGGGACGAGTGGAAAACGGCATTTAACACCAGAGATGGACACTTTGAGTATCTGGTCATGCCCTTTGGACTGTGCAATGCCCCTGCCGTCTTCCAAGACTTTGTCAATGAAATTTTTCGTGATCTGTTATACTCCTGTGTTGTGGTATATCTGGACGATATCCTAATTTTTTCTGCCAATCTAGAAGAACACCGCCAGCATGTCCGTATGGTTCTTCAGAGACTTCGTGACAACCAACTCTATGCCAAAATTGAGAAATGTCTGTTTGAATGCCAATCTCTTCCTTTTCTAGGATATTTGGTCTCTGGCCAGGGACTACAGATGGATCCAGACAAACTCTCTGCCGTCTTAAATTGGCCACGCCCCTCCGGACTCCGTGCTATCCAACGCTTTTTGGGGTTCGCCAATTATTACAGGCAATTTATTCCACATTTTTCTACCATTGTGGCTCCTATCGTGGCTTTAACCAAGAAAAATGCTGATCCCAAGTCCTGGCCTCCTCAAGCAGAAGACTCCTTTAAACGACTCAAGTCTGCCTTTTCTTCGGCTCCCGTGCTCTCCAGACCTGACCCTTCCAAACCCTTCCTATTGGAGGTTGATGCCTCCTCAGTAGGAGCTGGAGCTGTTCTTCTACAAAAAAATCCTTCCGGGCATGCTGTCACTTGTGGTTTTTTCTCTAGGACCTTCTCTCCAGCGGAGAGGAACTACTCCATCGGGGATCGAGAGCTTCTAGCCATTAAATTAGCACTTGAGGAATGGAGGCATCTGCTGGAGGGATCAAGATTTCCTGTTATTATCTACACCGACCACAAGAACCTCTCCTACCTCCAGTCGGCCCAACGGCTGAATCCTCGCCAGGCCCGGTGGTCTCTGTTCTTTGCCCGATTTAATTTTGAGATTCACTTTCGTCCTGCCGATAAGAACATTAGGGCCGATGCTCTCTCTCGTTCCTCGGATGCCTCAGAAGTTGATCTCCCTCCGCAACACATCATTCCACCTGACTGCCTGATCTCCACTTCTCCTGCCTCCATCAGGCAGACTCCTCCAGGAAAGACCTTTGTTTCTCCACGCCAACGCCTCGGAATCCTCAAATGGGGTCACTCCTCCCATCTCGCAGGTCATGCGGGCATCAAGAAATCTGTGCAACTCATCTCCCGCTTCTATTGGTGGCCGACTCTGGAGACGGATGTTGGGGACTTTGTGCGAGCCTGCACTATCTGTGCCCGGGATAAGACTCCTCGCCAGAAGCCCGCTGGTTTTCTTCATCCTCTGCCTGTCCCCGAACAGCCTTGGTCTCTGATTGGTATGGATTTTATTACTGATTTACCCCCTTCCCGTGGCAACACCGTTATTTGGGTGGTCGTTGATCGATTCTCCAAAATGGCACATTTCATCCCTCTTCCTGGTCTTCCTTCTGCGCCTCAGTTGGCTAAACAATTTTTTGTACACATTTTTCGTCTTCACGGGTTGCCTACGCAGATTGTCTCGGATAGAGGGGTCCAATTCGTGTCTAAATTCTGGAGGGCTCTCTGTAAACAACTCAAGATTAAATTAAATTTTTCCTCTGCATATCATCCCCAGTCCAATGGACAAGTAGAAAGAATTAACCAGATCCTGGGTGATTATTTGCGACATTTTGTTTCCTCCCGCCAGGATGACTGGGCAGATCTCCTTCCATGGGCCGAATTTTCGTATAACTTCAGGGTCTCTGAATCTTCCTCCAAATCCCCATTTTTCGTGGTGTACGGCCGTCACCCTCTTCCCCCCCTCCCTACCCCCTTGCCCTCTGGTCTGCCCGCTGTGGATGAAATTTCTCGTGACCTTTCCATTATATGGAGAGAGACCCAAAATTCTCTCTTACAGGCTTCTTCACGCATGAAGAGGTTCGCGGATAAGAAAAGAAGAGCTCCCCCCGTTTTTTCCCCTGGAGACAAGGTATGGCTCTCCGCTAAATATGTCCGCTTCCGTGTCCCTAGCTACAAGTTGGGACCACGCTATCTTGGTCCTTTCAAAATTTTGTGTCAAATTAATCCTGTCTCTTATAAACTTCTTCTTCCTCCTTCTCTTCGTATCCCTAATGCCTTTCACGTCTCTCTTCTCAAACCACTCATCCTCAACCGTTTTTCTCCCAAATCTGTTCCTCCCACTCCTGTTTCCGGCTCCTCGGACGTCTTCTCGGTCAAGGAAATTTTGGCTGCCAAAAAGGTCAGAGGGAAAAATTTTTTTTTAGTAGACTGGGAGGGTTGTGGTCCTGAAGAGAGATCCTGGGAACCTGAGGACAACATCCTTGACAAAAGTCTGCTCCTCAGGTTCTCAGGCTCCAAGAAGAGGGGGAGACCCAAGGGGGGGGGTACTGTTACGCCGAGCGCTCCGGGTCCCCGCTCCTCCCCGGAGCGCTCGCTTCACTCCCTCCGCTGCAGCGCTCCGGTCACGTCCTCTGACCCGGGGCGCTGCGATCCTGCTGCCAGCCGGGATGCGATTCGCGATGCGGGTAGCGCCCGCTCGCGATGCGCACCCCGGCTCCCCTACCTGACTCGCTCCCCGTCTGTTCTGTCCCGGCGCGCGCGGCCCCGCTCCCTAGGGCGCGCGCGCGCCGGGTCTCTGCGATTTAAAGGGCCACTGCGCCGCTGATTGGCGCAGTGGTTCCAATTAGGGTTTTCACCTGTGCACTTCCCTATATTACCTCACTTCCCTTGCACTCCCTTGCCGGATCTTGTTGCCTTAGTGCCAGTGAAAGCGTTCCTTGTGTGTTCCTTGCCTGTGTTTCCAGACCTTCTGCCGTTGCCCCTGACTACGATCCTTGCTGCCTGCCCCGACCTTCTGCTACGTCCGACCTTGCTTCTGCCTACTCCCTTGTACCGCGCCTATCTTCAGCAGCCAGAGAGGTGAGCCGTTGCTAGTGGATACGACCTGGTCACTACCGCCGCAGCAAGACCATCCCGCTTTGCGGCGGGCTCTGGTGAAAACCAGTAGTGGCTTAGAACCGGTCCACTAGCACGGTCCACGCCAATCCCTCTCTGGCACAGAGGGTCCACTACCTGCCAGCCGGCATCGTGACATACATGGCTTGCTTGTAGAGCCATCATATGGATGGATCAATGGATGCATAGTTATTTTGAACTTTTTTTTTCTTTTTAATATTCTTTTGTAAAGAACACCCCCCTGTGCCATTATTTCCTCCTCCCTCTGATCCCCTATTGTTATTATTTCTCTCCCACCCCCCTTCGATTCCCCCTGGGCCTTATATAGGCAGCACACCAGATTAGTGTAAAGAAAGAACAGTGTTTTTATTCCATGATGCAGTAGACAACGTTTCGGCGATCTCTCATCACCATTTTCAAGTCCTAATGGCGTCCTAATGTGCTGCCTACATCTATTACCTATCAAGAAGAACCGGAGCACCGCGGTTCTAGTGTGCCTGCTCCCACCCTCTTTTGTCTGGATGTGCTGCTTTATATGGAATATATATATATATATATATAATATTAGAGAGAGAGAGATTTTTCAGGGGTGCCAAAATTTACGGCCATGACTGTGTGTGTATATATAGTCATGGCTGTAAATGTTGGCACCCCTGAAATGTTTCAAGGAAATTAAGTACTCCTCACAGAAAAGGATTGCAGTAACACATGTTTTGCTATACACGTTTATTATTCCCTTTTGTGTGTGTTGGAACTAAACCAAAAAAAAAGCAAGTTGGACATAATGTCACACCAAACTCCAAAAATGGGCTGGACAAAATTATTGGCACCCTTTCAAAATTGTGGAAAAAGATTGTTTCAAGCATGTGATGCTCCTTTAACCCCTTAAGGACCGGGGGTTTTCCGTTTTTGCATTTTCGTCTTTTGCTCCTTGCCTTTAAAAAATCATAACCCTTTCAATTTTGCACCTAAAAATCCATATCATGGCTTATTTTTTGCGCCACCAATTCTACGTCAGTCATTTTGCCCAAAAATCTACGGTGAAACGGAAAAAAAAATAATTGTGCGACAAAATAAAAAAAAAAACCGCTGTTTTATAACTTGGGGGCTTCCGTTTCTACGTAGTACATTTTTCGGTAAAAATGACACCTGATCTTTATTCTGTAGGTCCATACGATTAAAATGATACCCTACTTATATAGGTTTGATTTTGTCGTACTTCTGGAAAAAATCATAACTACATGCAGGAAAATTAATACGTTTAAAATTGTCATCTTCTGACCCCTATAACTTTTTTAGTTTTCCGTGTATGGGGCGGTATGAGGGCTCATTTTTTGCGCCGTGATCTGAAGTTTTTAACTGTACCATTTTTGCATTGATAGGACTTATTGATCGTTTTTAAATGATATAAAAAGTGACCAAAAATGCACTATTTTGGACTTTGGAATTCGGACATTTCCGCACGCAGTGATACCACATATGTTTATTTTTATTTACACTGTGGTTTTTTTTTTTTATGGGAAAAGGGGGGTGATTCAAACTTTTAATAGGGAAGGGGTTAAATGATATTCATTCACATTTTTTTCCACTTTTTTTTGGCAGTGTTATAGGTCCCATAGGGACCTATAACCCTGCACACACTGATCTTCATCATTGATCACTGGTTTCTCATAGGAAACCAGTAATCGACGATTCTGCCGCTTGACTGCTCATGTCTGGATCTCAGGCACTGAGCAGTCATTCGGCGATCGGACAGCGAGGAGGCAGGTAGGAGCCCTCCCGCTGTCCTGTAAGCTGTTCGGGATGCCGCGATTTCGCCGCGGCTATCCCGAAGAGCCCACTGAGTTAACCGGCAGCTTTTACTTTCGGTTTTAGCCGCTGCGCGCTATTAGCGGCGGGTCCCTGCTTCACTATGACGCCGGGCCCGCCGTGATATGATGCGGGGTTACCGTGTAACCCTGCGTTATATCAGGGGAGCAGGACCAAGGACGTACCAGTACGTCCTTGGTCCTTAAGGGGTTAAACTCACCTGGGGCAAGTAACAGATGTGGGCAATATAAAAATCACACTTGAAAGCGGATAAGAAGGAGAGAAGTTTGCTTAGTCTTTGCTTTGTGTGTCTGTGTGTGCCACAGTAAGCATGGACAACAGAAAGAGGAGAAGAGAACTGTGTGAGGACTTGAGAACCAAAATTGTTTACAATCTCAAGGTTACAAGTCCATCTCCAGAGATCTAGATTTGCCTTTGTCCACAGTGTGCAACATTATCAAGAAGTTTGCAACTTCAATTATGTTTTGGGGTTGTTTGCTGCCTCTGGCACTGGGTGCCTTGAATGTGTGCAAGGCATCATGAAATCTGAGGATTACCAATGGATTTTGGGTCGCACTGTACAGCCCAGTGTCAGAAAGCTGGGTTTGCGTCCCAGATCTTGGGTCTTCCAGCAGGACAATGACCCCAAACATACGTCAAAAAGCACCCAGAAATGGATTGCAGCAAAGCGCGAGAGTTCTGAAGTGCAAGCAAGGAGTCCAGATCTAAATCCCATTGAACACTTGTGGAGAGATCTTAAAATTGCTGTTTGGGCCAGGGGCTGGCAGAGCAATCTCCGTTGTTGTATTAGCCCTTCCAATAAGAGACTTGGAGCAGATTGCAAAGGAAGAGTGGTCCAACATTCCGGCTGAGAGGTGTAAGAAGCTTATTGATGGTTATAGGAAGCGACTGATTTCAGTTATTTTTTCCAAAGGGTGTGCAACCAAAAATTTTGTCCAGCCCATTTTTGGAGTTTGGTGTGACATTATGCTTTTTTCCTCCCTTTTTTGGTTTAGTTCCAAAACACGCAAAGGGAATAAACATGTGTATAGCAGAACATGAGTTACTGCAATCCTTTTCTGTAAGAAATACTTCATTTTCTTGAAAAATTTCAGGCATGCCATCAGGGCGGCCATGACTAATATATATATATATATATATATATATATATATATATATATATATATATATATATATTTTTTTTACACTTTATTTTTAATCTGTATATCCCGTTCGGCGGGGCTGCACGGACGGGTGACCTCTTCCTTCCCTGTGCAGCACCTCCTGAGCAACGTCAGGGATGTCACACTTCAGGCCCGGCAACCACGCGGCTCTCAAAAAGTAAGCCATTCCCCGCTCTGCTCTGACAAATACTGGCCAATGCATGGCTGGTATTTGTCAGCGCATTGCCGTACCCCGGCACAACCCATGGCGTTACCCCTAGGGGTACATGTACCACGGGTTGAGGCCCCCTGGCTTAAAGATTCTATTTTACTACAGAATGTTTGATATTATAATATTTGTGGATATAATGACCCAAATTTTCTTTTAAGTATACTCGTAAAGCTGTTCCAATAGTGAACAGTCATTCTCACTTCTCAGACTTTTTCCCACTCATTTCTGTTCCTTTATGGCTCGTGCACAATGCGTACATTCACCCGTCAGAATTCAGACAGCGAAATTCCACCTGCAGCATGCGCCAGCTGAATCATCGGCGGTAGGACCACGCAGATGTGTGCAGTCTCATAGACACTAATTCAGTCCGGTGAAATTCCGCCAAATAAATGATCATGTCCATTCTATGGGCAAACGTCAATTCTGCTCTGAAAATCTGCACTTGACGTTTGCCCAATGTACAAAGCAGTAGAATCCTGTTGAAAACAATAGGATTCTACTGCAAGCTGTATTTTGCAGCAGAATTCTGCCGACTGAATGTCCCCTGTGTAGGTACTATGCAATACATTGCACATTCCTGACGTCCTTGTTCACCAAACTAATATTAAGTACTTATTAGTAATACATTCCTTGTGTTTCTCAACTACTATCTGATGTGACTATTTGCTGCAAATGATATTTTATAGCACTGAATAAAGAGAAGTAGAATTGTATGTTTGTATGTCAGCGCTGCCTGCTTGTTTCTGTCTACCTGTTTTATACAGCTGGAGCCTATCTACTATTCACAATCACATGGCCCTTTTTTAATTTTATGGTGTGGTTGGACTTTGCATTTTAGTTATACCACAAATGGGGAGGGTGAACAAGATAGGATTTGCAGTTGGAAGCCACAGTTTCCTGTCAGAATCCTTCCCATAGACCCCTTGCTGTTGCAGCAGTAAACAAAGCCTTGTCTTTCCTGAACAACCTTTAATTTCCCAGAAAATCGTTGACTATAATACAGCACACATCCGTTGCAGCTCGAGCAGTGTCTGGTAGCTCAGAAGGAAGTGCTTAGGCTTTACACTAAGATGATGGTCAGACCATTGCTTTAGCAACTAGGCCCAATGCCCATTTTAACCAATAACCTTATTCTTTTTCATGTGCACCTTTTTTGAGCAACCAACAAATAGTCTATCAGTTTGGATCCAAAGCAAATGAGTGACCTCCATTTATAGTGGGCAGTGACTGTTCCCAGGGCCAGTGTTGAGGCCTAATGGAGGGGGGAGTGCCCACTGTTAGTCTTTGCACTAAATTTACTCTTCTGCACACTTTGTCTTAAGGGTATGTTCACACTGGGTAATTGCTTATCGGAATTCCGTGGTGTTAACTCCTAACATTAGTGTGAATGCGGCTTCCATGGACCCGTTCACACTGCGGAATTTCAGCGGTGGACAATTCTGCCGCTGAAATTGATCCGCACAAAGAACATGTTCATTCTTTGCGCGGAAGTCCGTGAGCACTGCATAGCCGTCCTACCGCCAAAGTATTTTGGCGGCCACCGCCAGACGGAATTCTGCGAGCAGAGATTCCGTCAAAGTTACGTACCCTAAAGTGTACTACACAGGATTACATAGTCTGAACATTGCCTGTTTGTGACTACATTTAGTCTGCTGTACCATAGAAAACATTTTATTAAAAGCTAGGATATGGTGAAGCAGACCGAACCTAGTCACATATAGACTGTTCAGTCTGTTAAAGCCTGTGGGCTCACCGCAGGTGTGCCACAGGTACTCGGTGATATACATTGAAGCATCTTTTTTGTCGGATATATACATGCGGAGTACAGCACTTTATTAGTATAAGCCCAGACGCTGAACTCCGTTGTTGCATTCTGTTGTTCCCTTCTGGAAATGTATCAATATACCGACTATTGAAGGTTACCATTCCTCTAGTCAATGGGGCGTGTCCCCTAACTATCTTACATTATGCAGTTAGTGCTTACTATCACATTGGGAGCAACACCATGAATAGTTTCCAAAGTTGAAGCATACTTGTCATTTCAGGTGACTTTTCCGAATATGTTGCCTTATGTGTACATGAGAAGCAGCAATATTTCTGACCATCATATACCCTGTACAACGCACACACAGGAGAAGAACCTACACTTCTGTCTCCATAAACAGACTATAGAGCCTAGAAGGGTGTGTAGTCTGTGTAAACTCTGTAACTGGGTGAAGTCCTACTTAGAGTGGTCTGTACGATCTCTCTACCATGCGGCTGTGTTCAAACGCTTACCTTCCCATCTTTCTCCTCCTCCTATATTGTCTTGTAGTGCATGCATATAACTTGATGCCTGAGTGCTCTTACAGGACAGGACCTGTTTTTACTGATATTCAGAGAGGAATACATTCTAACAGGACAGAGGGGAGAAACCTGATAAGAGAAGAAAGCATTTTTGTGTAATAAGATATATTACAAAGTTTCATTTGCTTGTACTATTGATCGATGCAAAGTTTGTTGAAATGACCAGTTCTCTTAAAATGAGTACTGCAGCCATAAAACACCTATCCCCTATCAGCAGATAAGTGTCAGATCCCGGGGGTTTTACCGCTGGCACCCCCCGCGATCTCCCCTACAGGGACCTGGCATTGCTGCGGCTCTGCAGAGCTAATGCTCGTGTTGTTGACCTCACTAAGAGGTTGACAGACTTGTCCCCTCCATTCAGCTCTATGGGAGATGCAAATACATGAATGCTGCATCTCCTCCTCTTCCATAGAGATACATGGAGGGGACATGTCAGCCGCAGCGTCATGCTACGGCCAACACGCCTCCTGCATGGGGAGAGCCGGGGCCCCATACAGGAGATCGTGGGGGACCCTGCGGTCAGACCCCCGCGATCAGACACTTATCTCCTAGGTTCTGTAGTTGCAGTACTCTTTTAAGTAGTAGGGTCAGCAGCCTCCGCAGTGCGAAATATGGACAGGATGTGTGTTGATCTTGTCAGTAGACCTAGGGATGACAGACAAAGGCAGCAGGCATAGTGAAGTGGCAAAAACCTGTTGTATATGTGAAGAGAAGTGAATACTGCCTCAAAAACTCAATAAAAAAAAGTTTAAAGAGTGCCTGTCACCAAACTAAACTTTTAATATACTGTTACTTATGTCATTATAAGACACTTTGCTATTTACTTGCTGTCAAAATTCGCAACCTTTATATGTTTTAACACCTTAAGGACCCGGGGTTTTTCCGTTTTTGCATTTTCTTTTTTTCCTCTTTACCTTTAAGGACCCGATAACTCAAAACTCTTTCAATTTTGCACCTAAAAATCCATATGATGGCTTATTTTTTGTGCCACCAATTCCACTTTGTAATGTCAGTCATTTTACCCAAAAATCTACGGTGAAACGGAAAAAAAAAATCATTGTGAGACAAAATTGAAAGAAAACAAAACACCATTTTGTAACTTTTGGAGGCTTCCGTGTCTACACAGTACATTTTTCGGTAAAAATGACACCTTATCTTTATTCTGTAGGTCCATACGATTAAAATGATACCCTACTTATCTAGGTTTGATTTTGTTGTACTTCTGGAAAAAATCATAACTACATGCAGGAAAATGTATACGTTTAAAATTGTCATCTTCTGACCCCTATAACTTTTTTATTTTTGTGCATTTTTGGTCACTTTTTATATCATTTTTATATCATTTTTTCATGATATAAAAAGTGACCAAAAATGCACTATTTTGGACTTTGGAATTTTTTTGCGCGTACGCCATTGACCGTGCTGTTTAATTAACGATATATTTTTATAATTCAGACATTTCCGCATGCGGCGATACCACATTATTTTTATTTACACTGTTTTTTTATTTTTATGGGAAAAAAGGGGGTGATTCAAACTTTTATTAGGGAAGGTGTTAAATGATCTTTATTCACTTTTTTTCCCACTTTTTTTTTTTTTTTGCAATGTTATAGCTCCCATAGGGAGCTATAACACTGCACACACTGATCTTTTACATTGATCAATGGTTTCTCACAGCCGCTTGACTGCTCATGCCTGGATCTCAGGCACTGAGCAGTCATTCGGCGATCGGACAGCATGAAGGCAGGTAGGGATCCTCCGGCTGTCATGTAAGCTGGTCGGGATGCCGCGATTTCGCCTCGGCGATCCCGAACAGCTCCCTGAGCTAACCGGCATAGTTTTACTTTCACTTTAGACGCGGCGTTCAACTTTGGACACCGCTTCTAAAGGGTTAATGTTCTGTTCCCTGACGCAAGTCACACAGTTAGCTTGGTCTCCTCCCGGCCTGGCAGAAGACAAAACTCAGTGTGTGCGGGGCATGGCTCAGCTCAGCTCACGCAGGCTTCAGTGACATCCCGCCTGCTGGGGAATGCCCACTTTCTCCTGCCAGGAGCTCACACAATGTGAGCAAGGGGAAAGGAATGATACAGAGCTTTTTAACTCCTTGGGGGGCGAAGGGCGTACCTATACTCCCTCAGCGCCCTCCCTTTCTATAATGCGGGGCCACGCCATGGCCCCGCGTCATAGCGGGTCGGGCCTGGCCTCTAACAACGTGGCACTGATCACGCTATTAACCCTTTGGACACAGCGTTCAAAGTTGAACGCCGCGTCTAAAGTCAAACTAAAGCACTGCCGGTTAGCTCAGGGAGCTGCTCAGGATCGCCGCGGCTTACAAGACAGTCGGAGGGTCCCTACCTGCCTCCTCGCTGTCCGATTGCCGAATGACTGCTCAGTGCCTGAGATCCAGGCATGAGCAGTCAAGCGGCAGAATCATTGATCAGTGGTTTCCTAGGAGAAACCACTGAACAATGTAAAAGATCAGTGTGTGTGCAGTGTTATAGCCCCCTATGGGAGCTATAACATTGCAAAAAAAAAAGTGAAAAAAAAGTGAATAAAGATCATTTAACCCCTTCCCTAATAAAAGTTTGAATCACCCCCATTTTCCCAATAAAAAAAAAAACTGTGTAAATAAAAATTAAAATAAACATATGTGGTATTGCCATGTGCAGAAATGTCAGATTTATAAAAATATATCGTTAATTAAAGCGCACGGTCAATCGCGTACGCGCAAAAATAGCGTATTTTTGGTCACTTTTTATATCCTGAAAATATGAATAAAAAGTGATCAAAAAGTCTGATCAATATATAAATGGTACCGCTAAAAACTTCAGATCACGGCGCAAAAAATGAGCCCCAATACTAGGGATCGACCGATATCGTTTTTTTAGGGCCGATACCGATAATCGGTGGAGGTTAGGGCCGATAGCCGATAACTTATACCGGAATATCGGTATAAGTTATCGGCTATTTATCCCCCCGCGACACCGCTGCAGATCATTGATTTAAAGCGGGCACTTTAAATCAATTCACTGCAGTGGCTTTTGCGGTGCCATAGGCCACCGCCGCCACCTGCTTCTCTCCCACTGCCTGTCACTGTGCGCACTGACGGTGACGTCACGTCGCGCACGTCACATAACTCGTCATTGCGCACATCGTAACACAGGGCGCAGCAGGAGCAAGAAGTAGCGTGGGCTCCGGGAACAGGTAATTATAAAACCGGGCATGGGGGAGGCAATGGGGGCGGTGCGGTGGGGGGTGCGACGCGGTGCCGCGGGTCGGGGGGTTGGTCTCGGTGCGGCGGGTCGGGGGGCGTTTGCGGTGGGGGCGGGGCTTTATCGGCTTATTGGCAAGGTAATTGCCGATGCCGATAATGCCCAAAATCATGATTATCGGCCAATAATATCGGCCATGCCGATATTCGGTCGATCCCTACCTTATACCACCCCATAAGCGGAAGAATAAAAAAGTTATAGGGGTCAGAAGAGGACAATTTTAAACGTATACATTTTCCTGCATGTAGTTATGATTTTTTCCAGAAGTGCGACAAAATCAAACCTACATAAGTATCATTTTAACCGTATGGTCCTACAGAATGAAGATAAGGTGACATTTTTACCGAAAAATGCACTGCGTAGAAACGGAAGCCCCCAAATTTACAAAATGGCGTTTTTTCTTCAATTTTGTCGCACAATAATTTTTTTTTCCATTTCGCCGTAAATGTTTGGGTAAAATGACTGATGTCATTACACATTGTAATTGGTGGTGCAAAAAATAAGCCATCATATGGATTTTTAGCTGCAAAATTGAAAGGGTTATGATTTTTAAAAGGTAAGGAGGAAAAAAAGAAAGTGCAAAAACTGGAAAACCCTCCGTCCCCAAGGGGTTAAAGCTCGAAAACAAATTTGAGGGCAGGAGGAGTGTTAAGAGTAGTTAGTGAATATAATCTGAGTTAGTTTAGAAAACATGGTTTGAGGATAGGTACTCTTCAAATAAGAAGTGTATACCTCCTCAAAAACCCAATAAAGAAAACTGTTTAAATCCAAAGTGCATACCTCTTCTGTTAGTTGCTCCAATCAGGAGTGAAAATGAGGACTCTTGGTGTGATTCTGCCTGACAAATAGTTATAGGCTGGTCTCCCCTTTAAGGAACTGTCAACAAATCTATTTAGCAGAAAATATGGAAATTCTATGGTAGCGGTTTAACAGTCTACAAAATGTTTATTGTACTTTATACCATATAGTTAATGCATTGAGTTCTCAGAGCCTTTCAATTTCATCTGAACAATGGTTTCCTTTTTAACAGGCCCAATATGTTTTTCTGCCGTAAAATGTGTGTGCTCAGCATACGGAACAGTTTGTTTGGATGCTCTGTAAATGCCTCGTTTATTTTTATAGAGCAGCGTTTTAATTATGTAAAAATGGCTCTTATTTTTTATTTTTTTTATTTATTTTTTTGCTCCCAACCTGTTCAAAAGCTGTAAAAATGTTTTGTTCCTCAAGCTCTCTATTAGTGCTCAGCATCAGATTTGTACTGTGATAAAAGATTACCCCAAATAACACACAGATTAATGGAGATCGGACCTTTTGTTCTGGAGCTTGTTTTATATTCAGGAAAAGCGGTTCCTTTTTTTATCCCCCCATCAATAATTGTAAGCTTATTGGAAACCTTTAATAACACAATATTTTTTTTCCCTTTTTGCCCATCAAAGAGGGATTATGTTAAAGCACAATGCAGCACGCTTTCTGTAGTCAGGTTTAAAGCTTTACTTGGTAGAGTCTAGTCTAATGTGCCTTGAATAATTGACATAATGTAACACTCTATATCTCATATTTCTTTATCGCTTTTCTTTGGAGAGTAGATCTTGCATACTTTCTGGCTACTTCAGCAACATACTTAAGCTCTATGCATCTGTATATGTGGTATTACAAACATATGCATATATATCTAACTAAAGAGAAGCTCAGTAGTGAAATCATTCAAATTGTAATGGCAATGGGTACCATAGGCAGCATGAAACAGAGAAAGGCAATTTCATTGTAACAAACTGTAATGCACTGTGAGTCAGTTGTATGGCTTTTGAGAGAAATAATAGTTTTAACCCCTTAAGGACCGGGGGTTTTTCCGTTTTTGCATTTTCGTTTTTTGCTCCTTGCCTTTAAAAAATCATAACTCTTTCAATTTTGCACCTAAAAATCCATATGATGGCTTATTTTTTGCACCACCAATTCTACTTTGTAATGACGTCAGTCATTGTGCCCAAAAATCTACGGTGAAACGGGAAAAAAAATCATTGTGAGACAAAATTGAAAAAAAAAAACGCCATTTTGTAACTTTTGGGGGCTTCCGTTTCTACGTAGTACATTTTTCGGTAAAAATGACACCTTATCTTTATTCTGTAGGTCCATACGATTAAAATGATACCCTACTTATACAGGTTTGAATTTGTCGCACTTCTGGAAAAAATCATAACTTCATGCAGAAAAATTTATACGTTTAAAATTGTCATCTTCTGACCCCTATAACTTTTTTATTTTTCCGTGTATGGGGCGGTATGAGGGCTCATTTTTTGCGCCGTGATCTGAAGTTTTTAACGGTATCATTTTTGCATTGATAGGACTTATTGATCGCTTTTTATTCATTTTTTCATGATATAGAAAGTGACCAAAAATGCACTATTTTGGACTTTGGAATTTTTTTGCGCGCACGCCATTGACCGTGCGGTTTAATTAACGATATATTTTTATAATTCGGACATTTCCGCACGCGGCGATACCATTTATGTTTATTTTTATTTTTATTTACACTGTGTTTTTTCTTTTATGGGAAAAGGGGGGTGATTTAAACTTTTAATAGGGAAGGGGTTAAATGATGTTTATTCACTTTTTTTTTGCACTTTTTTTTTGCAGTGTTATAGGTCCCATAGGGACCTATAACACTGCACACACTGATCTTTTACATTGATCACTGGTTTCTCATAAGAAACCAGTGATCGATGATTCTGCCTTATGACTGCTCATGCCTGGATCTCAGGCACTGAGCAGTCATTCGGCGATCGGACAGCGAGGAGGCAGGTAGGGGCCCTCCCGCTGTCCTGTCAGCTGTTCGGGATGCCGCGATTTCACCGCGGCTATCCCGAACAGCCCACTGAGCTAGCCGGCATGCTTTCGGTTTCACTTTAGACGCGGCGTTCAACTTTGAACGCCGCGTCTAAAGGGTTAATAGCGCGCCGCACAGCGATCAATGCCGCGCGCTATTAGCCACGGGTCCCGGCCGTTGTTAGAGGCCGGGCCCGAACCGCTATGACGCGGGGCCACGCCGTGGCCCCGCGTTATAGATCGGGAGTGGACACATGACGTTCCAGTACGTCATGTGTCCTTAAGGGGTTAAAGGAAAACGGTCATCCTCTTCACCCACACTAAACCCAATACACTGGGTTATAGTGGGGGTGAACAGGAGACCGATGCGGGGTCTCTGCAAACATACATACGCACGTACTGGCTGCCCAGAGCGGTGTCCCTCTGAAGGTTCACTTCTTTCTTCAGCGAATTGCACACTGGAGGCGGGCCCGCCGGGTGAATTTGAATATTTATGGGCGCTGGTCACATGAGCGCTCAGTATGTGCAAGTGCTCACGTGACCAGCACCACATAAATATTCAAATTCACCTGGCGAGCCCGCCTCCAGTGCGCAATTCGCTGAAGAAAGAAGCAGGCCTTCAAAGGGACACCTCTCCGGGTATAAGGTACTTATGTTAGTCAGAGACCCTGCATCAGACTCCTGTTCACCTGCAATATAACCCAATGTATTGGGTTTAATGTGGGTGAACAGGATGACCGTTTTCCTTTTAAAGGGGTTATCCAGGAATAGTAAAACAGAGCTACTCTCTTTTAGAAACTGCTCCCCGTCTGTCTGACATGGATATTCCTGGATAATCCCTTTAAGATCATTCAGAGAAAGGGCTATGAGTCACTGCGGTGGTACCCGGTGGCCCCTTCCTGTCCTGCTGTACTTGATTGGTAGATGTGACAAATAGGGTGCGGAATGGCTGTCAGTGACCACCCTCGAGGCTTCAAGACTTATTCCGAGATGGTGTAAAACTATGATTTCTCTGAAATGCAGCAGGGTTTTAGAGTAAATCCTAGTCCATTGTAAAGGGAAACCTATCTGTTTCATGCTTCACATAGTGTGTGCAGCATGAAACTCTTGATATGTTCCTCTGAGTACTTGTACTTCTTATTTCTATTCTTATGTGGCTTGGAGGTTCTTACAAAACAAATGATATTTATCTATTGCTAGTTGTTATCTGTCCACTGATACATTTCAGTAGTTTCCGACACAGGACTATAGAGCCAAAGTATAAACAGATCAGCTTGTGTGGTTTGTAAAAATGTTGCAATCCTGTTTAGATATATTGGGACATAAATCTATTAAAGAGGTTGTCCACTAAAAGAAACTACCTGTTTATGGTGTCAAAACCTATAATAAAACAATTTACTAATATAATGTTATTAGCCATACTGAACAGATCGTCTATTATCAGCTCTGCTGTCTGACTTATAGCTGTCAAATAACGTCACATTCGATAGATACAGAGCTCTTATCCCTCCTCCCCCTCCCCTCCTGTCTGCTTAGGATGAGAACATTAATGTGAAGAAGGGAGCCTTTATTATAATTTTTGACAACACAACTACACAACTTCCTCTGGAGCATACAGCAGCTGATAGGTACTGGAAGGATTAAGATTTTTAAATAGAAGTAATTTACAAATCTGTTTAACTTTCTGGCACCAGTTGACCATTTTTTTTACACCAGGGTACCCCTTTAATCCTCCTTCTGTGTGTTCATCCCAGTCCTATCTTTTGCTGTAGTGCAACTTTTTGCAGACTGAGCCCTCCTCCACTCCTCTGTTCCCAGTTGGAGACCAGGAGTGCCAAGTCACACCCCATTAACTGCCTGTCAGGTGAAAATTAAGAGGACCAGGGACAAGTTATCCCTGGTTTTCTTTTCAAGGTTTTTTCAATTTCTCGGTTTTTGGGAGCCTGCATAAAATCCTGCAGCTTGACAAACTCAGTTTTTTTAAGAATTGATGCCCTATTCTAAAGCATGCTGAAAATAATTTTTTTGCTGTAACAGTTGACACTGTACCCCCCCCCCCCCCCCCCAACCTCTTGAGAACTAATGCTCGGACAGTTACTCCATTTCTGTCATTGTCCAACATTGTAGTACTCGTGTACCTTATTCTTTTCTGGGCTAATGAAGGGAGCAGTAATGTGCCAAGTAAGAGGTAAAAATGAATGTAGAAAAGGTTCTAGTAGATTTCTGTGTATCTCCGCCAATAACCCCTTCTCCTCCATACCTCGTAGGAGTTTATTGGATAAGGACGCAGCAGATAACGCACAAAGAAATGCTTTGTAGGAGACGTAAACATAGTATGAAGTGCCTGCAATTGGAAAGCCCCAGAAGGTTTTGTGCCATTGGCTTGTATGCATTTTTGAACATTTAGTTTTTTCTATTTTTATTATTATTCAGCCTTTACCGTGGAAAGGGCTGGGAATGCATGGTGCCCTAATTTCAGTTAATTTGCATGTTAGAGAGCGCTGAGTAATTGGTGTTTAACCAGAACAAAAGAGGATCTGTTTGCAGAAAGAAAAGGAATTCTTGAAGTAGACCCTAATGCATATACGGGCTTTGTCTTTCCTCTCATTAGGAATTGAATAGGATGGCCTGGTAATTAGAATGTGGAAGGCTCTGCTTTGGTTTTCATGCTTTCCGAGCTAATTGGTTTGAAAATTATATTTGATGTGGATCTGAGGGATGTTGGCAAAACGCCTCATTGGGACATGGGCATCCTGTGCACAAATTACTAGGGGGAGGCCAATGTGATAGCCTGTTTTACCTTGTCCATTGATTATAGATGCTGTTGCTTCTTTCTCAGCAAAGCGTCAGGATCATGCCCTGAACTGTTGGATTGAATGCTGAGCCATATGGGGATGCTAATGCTATACCCCTATAGGACACATTTAATTATAAAGAGTCTATGAGCAGTAATTTATATACAACGTGTAATTAATTGTCTGCTTATTGTATAGGCCTTAATTCTGTCTATTAGTTACGAGGCAGCTCATTGTTCTTTTATTGAAGATGGGTGGTTCCTCGTGTCTATTCAGTTTTTATACATTGCTTGAGTGAATTTGACTCCTATAGCCCAGGCTGTTTATTTTATGGATTATACGCTTAAGTGTAAATGTCCGTTCCGCCAAAAAATGTTGATTTCAGATTTTGCAGAATTTATGTCAGGTAGTAGGAGTATGTACGAACCCTTCTGAGCTTTTCTCATGGGATGACTCCAGAATTTTTAAGCATCCAGGAGTAATATGATCTAACAAGTAAATCTGTATCTTCCTCCCTTTTAGATTACATAATGCTGAATTCCTGGCAGATAGTAGGCTCTCTTGGCTAGACTGACTGAAATAGTTTGCAATTGTCTTGTTGTATCCTCAAGCGCTTGAGTGTAGCGCCCAGGAAAGTAAAGTTTGTCACTTAATTTTGTTAGTTCTTGAATTTACATGTATTGATATTTATTCTGTAATAAATTTATAGAGGCACCACTATAGTGCTCCATTAACTTACAATGGCCTTAACATACAATAGTTTCAACATACAATGGTGTTTTCCTGACCATTGTAACTTGAAACTAGACTCAACATACAATGCTATGGACAGTCCAGATCTGTGAAATGTGTCAATAGCTGGAAGAACTGACCAATCACAATGGGAATTTCACTGGTAAAACCCCTTTATTACTGAAGTGCATGCACTAACTGACTGGTTGGTAGCGCCCCCTACAGTACAAGGAGGTATTACATGTTCTATAGTACTCTTTACCTGTGTCACGATTAGCTGCTCCTTTGGACACCAGGTAACTGCAGCTCCATTTTACTTTTTTAGGACCCTGAAGAAGCTCCTGTTCTCTCCATAGACAGTGATTTACAGCTTCCAGCAGCCCCTTCTTACTTTTATATGTAAGGACTTGCTTTATCTATATTATCTACTTATTTTCCTTTAATCCTCACTTTTTTCCCCTATTTTTGGATGACATTTTGGTGGCTTCAGAACCAATTATCAGGTTTCCATAAAGTTATGGGCCGGCATTTATCATTGTAGGTGTAAGTGAAGCATTTTTCTACACCTTTTTGTGTGTGCTGGTAATGTGTAGGAGCACCAAATTTATTATATGGTCAGAGAGCATTTGATACATTTTGTGCAGGTCACATTTTCTGAAATTTCTCTCCTCACATTGACCAAAAAGCTAAGCTAAGTCTGGACGGGTGTAGTTTTAGAGACATTTACAGGGGCTTTGTGCCTTTTCTAGACACAAAAAACAGTCTAAATACAAAGATAAATGTTGGCCATGGTTTCAATATACAATGGTCGTCCTGGAGCCGATTAATATTGTAACTTGAGGGACCTTTGTTGTAGCTTACCAGTAGCCATCTGTACATGCAGCCTGTATTCTTTCATCTTACTATTTAGGCTGGGTTCATATATGTCCAGCATCCCGTTCAGTGAACACCAGCCAGGGGAACTCCGCAAGATGCATTCCCCAGTCCGGCACGCGCCACTATCTGCCATCCAATTTGAGACACCGGATTAATGCAATCCACCCCATTTAAATGAATTAGATCCCTTCTCTCATCAGTTTGTCTCTGAGGCCGTTTCTACAGAGCCAGAGTTAAACGCCGCCAGACAAGGGATATATGTTTAGGGGGCCTTACCTATGCTGTGTTTCTTTACTAAATAATAATACTACTACGCTTGCTGCCTGAGGATGGCATCTACAGAGCTTTTATGGCAACATTCCAAACAAGTTATCACATTATATTAAGAAATGTCTTATGATGGTCTCCTATGTTCTGAAACTTGCAACAAACTGGAGGTCCACATAAAAATACATGTATCTTAAAACTAATATAATTCTGTTTGTAGAAATATGCCTTTGTATAGTTGTCATATGTGTGTATGTATATGTATGACATACCAGTCCTCCTGTAACAGAGTTGGATCTTGGTTTAGGCAAGGAAGCTGTTAATGTGCCTGGCTGAGGGGCCATACAAGCACAGATGGTATGGGAGGATGTCGAGAGGTCTGGAGAGCCTATAAGCTCATTGATTTTTGTGACTGGCCCAGCACACCACAGTTAACACTCATCTACTGTCAGTGGGTGGTACAGGCAGGGGAGAAATAAGAGGAAACAAGGGAGTGAAAATGGCTTTAATGCAACAGCTTTTAACTGCTAGCAGAGAAGATGAGCCAGAGGGGGGAAATTATAACGTGGGCAGCATCCAGTAGGGGAGCCACTCCAGGAGAGCGTAGGAAAGAGAACAGTAGGAGAGTCCACAAAAAGGGCAGCTATTGACAGGGGGTTGAAACTGAAAGGTTAAACACGTTTCAGAATATTTTAACATTTTATTACAGTGTTAAATACTTAATATGAATTGACTCTTTACCTTATCAAGCTGTGCTAAACCTCTGCGGAGTATTACTTTTGAAGCACTCTCTAATTCTTTGCTTACTGTTCTAATGATTGGATTTCAAAGCTTACCCTGGGCAAGTGGGCATTAATAGAGCCTGTGGTCTCCCCAGTGAGATCCACATCCTGCAGCTCAGGATTTTAAACCTTCTCACTATCTGGTGCAAATATGTTTAAATTAGCTGGAAGTTACAAGCTTTTAGTTTAAGTTTGAAACTGAAGAAAACTAAAAGTTTTTGCTAAGATAAAAATGAAACACTTTGTACAGTAAAGAGCAGTCCAGGGCCATGTTTTACAATAGGAACTGGAGTTCCAGCACCCAGGGTCACACTTTGTGGGGGTGACATATGTGGCACCTGCAACGAGGGAGACAGCAGCAACTATTTAAAAAACAAAAAATTACTAAAGCCATAAAAATTGTGTGTGTGTGTGTATATATATATATATATATATATATATATATATATATATATATATATGGTGTGTGTGTGGTTTGATATGTGGAAGGGATTGAAAGAAAAATATATAGCATGCAGCAGCAGAGACTTTCACTTGGCAGTCTACATGAAAGCCTGCATTACTATATGGTGACAAACATGTTGCAGTGACATCATGCCTACCAGCATGCAGGCTGTTAAAGCAGAGTGCACCATGTACTCATAGAAATGAGAATCTGTAGGTGGTATTTGTTCTGGTTAAAAATTATTGCAAATTATTTTGGAGCAATCATACATTTTTGTAACAATTTCAATTTTTCTTGTGTTTCACGCAAAAATGTATTGCATAGTGCAGAAATTTGCCACTTTTTTCATGATAGTTTTGTGGTGTTAGGCATTGATAAATTACTCCCCACATGTGAGTGTAGCATGAATATTATTTTTCTATTATCACTATTATTAGTTTATGTATGTTTGACTGTATCAGCTTTTGTATGTGATGCATACTGTTGGTAGGCTCTGCGTATGTATGCAACAGGCAAAATATTGAATGCAAAAACAAAATTTTTAGTGCAAAACAGGAGCTGCATTAATGATAGCAGCAGCATGGCATGACGGTCGTCACGCCCCCTCCCATAGACATAAATGGAGGGGGCGTGACGTCACGTCCCCAGTCCCGGAAACCCGGAGGTTTTCGAAACTGGAGATTCAGCACCCGCATAAAATGTGGGTGCTGCAGGGAGAAGCGGACCCCCCACGATCAGACATCTTATCCCCTATCCTAGGGGATAAAATGTTTTTGCCCGTAATACCCCTTTAAATGGGTTGTGGTATTCTTAAAAGTGCTACAGCCTCTCCATTGCTTGCCAAAAACAACTTCTTCCATTTGATAATGGCTGTCCTTGGCATTGCATGCCTAAGAGCCCTTTAGTCCAGAATGTGTTGGTGTTCGTTCTTGTTGTGTGACCTGTGCTGTAAAGATTATCCTAATAAAGATTTTTCTGTGCTGCATTGGCGAAGTGTATATTCTCTACTTGCCTTGATATTGCAGGTCATAACCTTCACGTGGATCACCTTTACACAGCCTTCTGTCTACTAATGCTCTTCTTGACCATGTACCTAGAGCTAGCAGACTCATAACGGAGAGTACACAGGTTTACCTTTTTTTGTAGCCCTTGGTCTTCACCACAAGCTTCTGAAACATTATATAAGAAAATATGAAGTCTATCAATGTGGTGGTGTTCAACGTGTGTGATCTCTGGCTGGAATTATTCTCCTCATCCTATAAGTTCTAATATTTTAAATACTCAAGTGTTTATGTAACTTGGAGAAATAAGAACATTAACCTGCATATCTTTGTTTGCTCTGAGTACTTGAACAAGATAATATAACAGAATCAAGCCTCTACCCCATTTCATAGAGTTTAAAATGCCATAAAGCTACACTTAGTTCCATGAGTTTCCTAAATACATTTGTTTTGTTTTCTTGTCACTAAATGAAATCCTTATGAACAGGAAAAAACCTGATCAAAGTGAAGTATTGGGGCCCAGCCACTTAGCCTTTGTCACGTGTTTGCCCAGGCACATTTAGCAGCTTTTATAACATGCACCATATGTAGCCAGGTGTTTGCATGATGCATTGTGCAGGAGGGCCAGATGGACTTCACAAATCAAACTCTTAAGCTGAAACTCAAGTCGGTTGGAAAAAGCTTGTTCTAGCAAAGTTCAAAATAAATGTTATGCATTAACAAATGTTACTACTGCTCATTTACGTATTAGATGATAGGATTACTCGCAACCCTTTCTACATTTTCAAAGATGTCAGGATCCTAAAAACATGAAAGTACTGATGACTATATTTTATTGTGTCGAATAGTGAGAATTTGCCGTTCTTTTCTCATAAAGAATCAGTATGGCATATTAACAGGGAATTCCTCCTGTATCTACAGTATGAAATCTAATCTTACAATCTAAGCACATTTTCTACATGTATACTTTTGTACTGTTAATACATTTTCTTTTTTGGACGGGGTATGTCCAACAGCATGAGAAGGCTGCTCCTGCAAGAAAATGTAACCTTCTGTGCTGCGTTGCTTAGAAGTGGAAATGGTGTATTGCAGGTTTTGTACTATGAAAAAGCAGGATTTATACACTTATTTAGCAACTACTTGCCTTGCAGTCCTATTATGATTGTATAACAGTAATTTTCTTGTAGGATATAAGCAATTCCTTTAGGCTCTGTAGGAATTAGATTGTAGATAATAGACTATGAATGTTGGGCAAACCCCTTGAATCATTGCCATACATCATCTTGTAGGCACCCATACATATTAGACATGTAATTGGAACTCAACACTTTTTTTTTTTTTCATAATAACATTTTTTATTAAAGTTTGCACGAAGGTAACCAAACATTGCATACAGAAGTGCAATCTAAATACATAACAAGTTATGTTAATAATATCACAGAAACAGTGTAATTACAGTGCAATTCGCTCTAGAGAAGGGTTACTGTCAGGAAGTCTCCAAGTGGAGCCAGAAGACAGGGTAAAGTGGAGACATTGAAATCAATAAAGGTAGTCTGTCTTATAAGACAGTGCCCTTTAAGAGGAGACTGCATTCAGTGGTAGGGAGACTAAGTAAGACAAACTGACAGTAGCATTAGATAACCTTTAAAGGCATCAGAGTGAGGGGAGTCCATATGGGCTCTAAATGCAGAGCGAGGGGGGAGGGAAGAGAAAGGGAGAGAGAAGAGAGAGAGAAAAAGATACAGAAAGAAGAGATAGTGAGGGGAGATGTGAAGAGGAGTAATACAGGAACAAAAAAATAAAAAGAGAATTGCGTACCTAGTGGTCAGGAGCATCCACGGGCCGCTACAACCCTCTGGCATGGCAGAACAAAGCAGTCAAAAGATCGTGTCAGAGTGTAGAATGCGTGGGTGCGGGCATTTCGAGGTGTACAGGCACTGGGGAAGGGTACGAGCTGTCATCGGCTTAATCACGTCAGGTGCAGATTAAGATATGTAGAAGAGGAGAGGAAAGCATTCCAGGGGGACCAAATGTTGACATATTTCGTGAGCCGTTGGGTAGTGTCATCAGCCAGCTCCTCCATTCTGTGTATGTATGATATCTCTTTCAACCAGGCGGAGATAGATGGCGGTGTAGTGGATTTCCAAAGTTGGGGGATCACTATCTTAGCTGCCAGCAGTAAATAGGAGATCAGTCGGGAGGTGTTTCTGGGCACAGCGGTGGGTATCAAAGAGAGAAGGGCAATATCTGGGGAGGGGGTAAGTTTTATGGCAGTGATGTGTTCAATGACATCAAATACGTTTGTCCAAAAATCTGTGAGGGAGGGGCAGGAGAACCAAGTATTTAACATGGTACCTCTATCAGAGCTGCACCGCCAGCATGAATCTGAGACTCCAGGGTAATAGGAGGCTAGGAGCGATGGGACCCGATACCATCTCGTGATTATTTTATAATTTATCTATTGTGCCCTGCTGGAGATAGAGGATTTATGGCAGCGAGAGAGTACTCTGTGCCATTCGTCTGTGGAGAACGGTCTGCCCAGGTCCCTCTCCCATCCAGCACAGAAAGGTAATGGGGAAGAAGTAACTGAGTCTAACAAGAGGGCATACAAGACTCTTATTGAGTGGGTCGGAGGTTGGGAGGCAATACATAGACGGTCAAACTCAGTTAGCTGGCGGTGAAGGCGGAGAGCAAGGCCCATATTGGCATAGAAATGGGACAGTTGTTCATATTGGTAGAGCTGCATAGGGGAGGGGATCGCACCCTGGAGGATGTCTGGTAGTGTCTTTAAGGACATGGCCATCAGGAATGGTCGTAGGGTCACACCCATTTCTCGGTGATAGGTGAGGAAGGTCCGGCAGGCTGAATTGGTAGGATTGTCAAATTGTGGTGTCAGGGGTCCATCACGGGGGAATAGGTCTAGTCGGGACTTATAGTAGCGTCTAGACTGGTGTATAGAGTGTAAAACAGGAGGGAGTAGTAGAGTGGGTGAGGAAGGGGGGGGGGGGGGGAGGTATTAGGACGCCATAGAAAAGCTTTTGGATCCAATCCCAGTATGAGGCCCTCCAAAGTCACCCAATGCTTATCAGTGCGGTGATGGCAGCAGTCCAGGACTCTCGTCAATACAGAAGCTAGGTAATAAGAAAAGTAGTCTGGAAGTGCTAAGCCACCGTCCTATTTCCGTCTGATCAGGACATGTCGAGCTATTCTAGGATGGCCCCGGGCCCAGACAAATCCAGACAAGTCCTAGAGAGGTGTAGAGGGATGCTGGAAAAGAGGTAAAGTAGGCGCGGGAGCATGTTCATCTTCAAGATGTTCACTCTTCCCAGCAAAGAAAAGTCTTTACACCCCCATCTGGATTGGTCCGCCCTCAGGGTATTCAAGAGAGGAGGGTAGTTTAGTCTATAGGTATCCGCTAAGTTGGTAGGAACTTGTATACTCAGATATTTTAAAGAGCAGGCCTGCCACTTTAAAGGAAAAGAAGTGCGTAAGTGGGCAAGCAAAGAGGAGGGGAGGGTGACATTAAGGGCCTCACTTTTAGTGGGGTTTAGCTTATAATTGCTGCAGGCCGAGAATTGTCTAAGGGTTAGAAGTAGTGAGGGAAGGGAAGTGAGCGGAGCGGACAGGTATAGAAGAAGGTCATCGGCAAATGCCGAGCATTTGTAATGGAACAGCGGCGCGAGGAGACCTCTGATATCCGTGTTTTGGCGAATGGCAACCAATAAGTGCTCCATACAGAGAATGTAGAGGAGCGGAGACAGAGGGCACCCCTGTCGCGTTCCATTACGAATGTCAAAGGGCGCAGAAAGACGGCCGTTTATACGAATTTGAGCCTGAGATTGGGTATATAATGCCATTATGCGGGATAGCATGGTCTGTCCAATGCCAATTTGTGGTACTCAACACTTTAATGTGTTTCCAAGTGGAGTGTAGCATGTTGAGTCTTAATCCTGGCAATACAGATAATAACGGTCAGCCTGAAGTATAAATGTGCCAGATGTATTAGAGAAAATGGAATTCAATGTGTATGGGAGCCTCTTGACTCTTCAAAGTCAGATGTCAGGGGAAAAGAAGGATTGGGCATGTTAATATTTAATATACCTGATTCTTGGTTCTAACTGGATATAAACCATCTACCAAATGGTTTAAATATAAAGATTTTACTTTATATGTGAGCTGTTATCTGTGAAGCATGTATAATTGGATAAGTGTCTACCTGCAAAGACACCTCATGACCAAGGAGCTTCTTACATGCTTCCCATCAGTGTCATAGTGAACAGCAGGTTGTTGACGCTGTGCAACCTAAATTAGAGGGATCTCTCTCCTATATTGCGTTTAAGGGTCTGCCAGGGTTTTGTTTCTTTATTCATCCTGTAATTGTACTGCTTTTGTCTTGACATCTGAAGGCTTATGTACATCGAATGTGTACACCTTAAATCCTTCTTCTCACGATAGGGGGCTATCAGGATGTTTCTAGTGCTTCCAGGAGAGTGAGCTGCACAAATTGAGCTTGAGCCGTTGTGCCTCTAAGGATGTGTTAATGATTCTTTGTTATTGGCTTAACATGTCAATGTTCATCCTCGCTGATGTTTTATGCTCAAGAGGAATCGCCTTGGACATGTGGCAGACTGAATAAAATATCTAATTGCCAAATTGATGTGAACGAATATTTGTTCTTATGTGGCCCCTTTCTGTCCTTCATACTGTCAAATTTATTTGTAGAATAGTGTGTCCATTTTCTTTAACAGTATTCGCTTTACATGTAAAAATTAAACATTAAATAAAATATTCCAAGGCATTGCCATGAATGTGGTCTTGGTGGACCATCCACTTGTGGAACATCCACAGATCATTAGAGCAAGGAGAAGCAATGTAGTAATATGAAGAAGGAAAAAAAAAACACAGAAAAGATGCTCCAAGTGCTGTAATCTTTTTCAGCATACAAGGATAATGGGTGAGACAAATGCACACAAACCTTTTTAGTGTTGTGTTTTAAGCACACCACCACTTAAAGGAGTACTCCGGCACGCACTTTTTTGCTTTTATCCAGTCTAGGCTGCAAAATAAAAGAGAACACACTTTCTCTTACCTGCCAACGAGCCCCCGGAGCTCCGGTAAAGTTTTCGGTCCCCGGGGTGTATTCTTCTTACTTCCTGTTAGCCCGGCACGTCACACGGAGCTTCAGCCTATCACCGGCCGCAGCGATGTCCCGCCTCGGCCGGTGATAGGCTGAAGCTCCGTGTGACATGCCGGGCTAACAGGAAGTAAGAAGAATACAGCCCGGGGACTGAACACCTGTACCGGAGCTTCGGGGGCTTGTTGGCAGGTAAGAGAAAGTGTGTTCTCTTTTATTTTGCAGCCCGGACGGGATAAAAGGAAAAAAGTGCGCGCCGGACATGTCCTTTAACACCTGAAGGTGCTTGCATATACATATGTGTAGCCTAGAGCAGCCCATGTCCCACCATAGTCCAGGGCACTGGGCCAGTGTGTCGAAGAAGATGGGACCCTCAGGAATTCTTGTATTTGGCACAATATTTACAGGAATCCTCAGGAGAAATCGGACGTTGTTGTGTGGTGCTCCTGGTTAGCCAGGAATGCATACTACAATTTCTGATTTCTTCTGAGGAATTCCATGGTTCTTATGCCATATCCAAGGGTTCCGTCTTCTGCTATGACTATAACAATTGATACTCATTCAAGTACTGGTATTAAAATTCGACAACTTTTACTTGAATGAGAGTGAAACTCTGTAGGGAAAAAGAGAAGGGGTTATTTTGAAGTAAAGAGAAAGTCAACTGGACATCATGGGGAGATTTATCAAAACCTGTACAGAGGAAAAGTTGCCCATAGCAACCCATTAGATTACTTCTTTCAGTTTTCAGAGGTCTTGTTAAAAATGAAAGAAGCGATCTGATTGGTTGCTATGGGCAACTGGGCAACTTTTCCTCTGGATAGGTTTTGATAAATCTCCCCCCATAAGTTTATGTATTGCAATGGAAATAAATTGGGCCTACTTAGGACATCTCTCAAGCAAATAATTGCTTATGTTTCTATCCTTCTGTCTATGTCCTTAATATATGTCCTTTACCAATTAGACACCCTATACAAGGTGTGCTCCCAGGAGTAATTGTTGAACCTCTTGGTACACGGCTGCTTCAAGTCTGTGCCAGCCTTTATGCCACTTAATAAAATTTCTCAATCTATTTCTGACTGCCCTAAAACCGCTATTGAATTTTTGCAGATTGAATTTCATGGTCACCTGCTGGGTTTTATCTGCGTTTCCATAGTTATTTATTTTAAAACATGCATTTAACTCATAAACTGCAGCAAAAAGCACATTCTACATCAGCTTTGGACAGAAGGACATCAAGTACTTGTGGGGCGTGCATTTGTTGCAGAGTGTACTTTTTCAGTTGTTCATTCTGGTATAGCACAATCCCATTACTGGTAATGGGATTCCGCTGCACAGTGCACACTACAGAATTTTAGCTGCGGATATTCCACTGCCAAAAGAATGATCTTGCTCATTATTTAGGCGGACATTGCCATTCAAGGGGAAATTCCGTAATGTAAACCTAGCCTTTGTCTTCAGTCTAGGTCTTCAGAAACATGGCTGCTTTGTTTCAAAATGGGGATTAATCTTCATTTACAATGGCAAAACATTCATGTGTGTAAATGTAGTTTTGTTTCTTCTCTAAATATTTGATTGTGTCCTAGTCAGAGCCCAGTCAGGTTTAGGCTGTAAACATTTCAAGTCAATGTGTCATCAATGAACATCTTCAGACAATATTCATTCTTTGTATTAGGGAGGTTTGTAAGCATGATCCGTGAACATGGAGGTGGGGACTGAGCTTGTTAATGTCTTATCTATATACTGGTGTCACTTTCCCTGTAAATCTGTACAGATTTCTTTCCAGCATTCTTCTCCTTGTCACCACAGATAGAACAGGAAGGCTCAGTTTAGATTAAGGGAGTACTCCAGCACAACATAATTTATGCCCTATCCAAAGGATAGGGGATAAGTTATAGATCGCGGGGGTGTTCGAGCGCTGGGGCCCCCGGATCTCCTGGACGGGGCCAAGGCAGTCTGCAGGAAGTGCAGTTTCGTCCCCAGCAGAAAGCTGCAGCAGACACGCCCCCTCAATGTATCTCTAGGGGTACATCGAGAGGGCGTGTCGGCCTCTGCGTCATGTGGGGGACGAAACACCCCCTTTCCAGCATACTGCTGCGGCCCCATCCAGGAGATCCCTAGCAGTCCTAGTGGCCAGACTGAAAACTGCAGGATTTAAGGATTTTTTAAAATATGGAAAGTAAAATAAATAAAAAAAAATTAGAAAATAAAATAAAAAAATTCCTAAAAGATCTGTTTAACCTTACAACGTGATTTATACAATAGATAATTTTGATTGCACATTCTCTTTAAGGCCCCATTCATATTAGTTAACTACATTGTGTTAAAGGGGTATTTTTTTCATATCAACTGGCTCCAGAAAGTTAAACAGATTTGTAAATTACTTCTATTAAAAAAAATCTTAATCCTTCCAGTACTTATCAGCTGCTGTATGCTCCAGAGAAAGTTGAGTTGTTCTTTTCTGTCTGACCACAGTGCTCTCTGCTGACATCTCTGTATGTGTCTGGAACTGTCCAGGGTCTACTCTTACATACCCTCATGATGCATCCAGGCAAGTTAAAGCTATGTCAGCACCAGGCCTCCATCTATTATCCATTATCTAATTTCATTTGAGGTGTTTGAGAGATGCAGTTGTGTGTGTGTGTGTGAGCATAGAACAGTGACTGAAACCGAACATCACTTTAAGGGGTTATCCAGGAATAGAAAAACACAGCTAATTTCTTTCAAAAACAGCTCCACATTTGTCTCCAGGTTGGGTGTGGTTTTACAACTTTGCTCTATTCACTTCAATGGAACTGAGATGCTGAACCACACCCACCCTGGAGACAGACGGGGAGCTGTTTTTGAAAGAAAGTAGCTCTGTTTACTATTCCTGGATAACACCTTTAAGGATGAATCTTTGTCCGCCATGTTAATATCTGACATAAATTTCTCAAACTAACATAGTTCATTGTTATATCCCATTGTCCAGGAGACATGGTTATCATGTTCCATCCTTTACATTTAACATACATGAGTTCCGTAGTATTACTGTTTTCCACGTCTAAATATATCCAGCCAATCAATCATGTTTGGCAGCCGTCACTGTTATGGCTGTCAGATTGAGTTAGATCTTGATGTGCTGAAAACCTGGTGCCTTGTTTCTGAAGCTTGGAAATGCGGTATGCAAATTAAGTTTGCAAATTCAAAGTGCCAGCTGGTCTGACCCTAGAACAGATAGGATCCTAGTGCTTCATCAATTCTAAGTGGTGGAAAAAAGCATGTTTATAGCAATATAGCAGTACTGGCAGCACATTTATGTTATGCTATAGATTTATGAGGACATGTTTAATGACAAATGAGGAATATACTGGCAAGCCCAGACTGATTGCTAATGACATTCTTCTAAATGATAATTTAGTTCAGATTACTGCCTTTCCCACCATCCACATAACTGCTTCTAAAATATTCATTAGAAAATATACGGTAGATAAAGGGGTTGTCCAGTATTTTTGATAAGGTAATAGAAAAGTAATAGAAATAAAAACTATTTACTTGGTGGTTCAGTTCTGATGATGACCTTTCCCTTCTGACCTTCACTTTCTGGTCCCTATCTTAGCACAAGGAAATGTCTGCTCTGCCTATAAACCAGACGAAGTTGGCCACCACTATGGGCACCAATTGGCAAGGTGGACATTACCTGTGTATCAAGAGGAGACCAGGAAGTAGGGATCAGTGAGAACTTAGGGCTAATGTGCCCGTATGTCACAGGGGCACCCTGGCTTTGCCTCCAAACCTCACTGCACACACAGTACTGCCACGGGTAGCCCTGTGTATTTGCTCTTAGAGTATACGCAGTGTATTTTGCGCTGTGTGAAATACGCTACGTGCGACTCAACCCTAAAAAGAGTTTGTAAAGCCCACATTTTGAGACAACCATGTATAACTCCTCTAAAATATTGAACCAGGAAATTGAAAAAGTTTGTCTTTGTATTATAAATGTGTTTAAAACATACATGTCACCTGTCAAAGTATCTATTGTTTCTAAGAAGCTGCGGAGCAGAATTGGTCACACCTCTACTTTTCAGATGTAAAGTTCATGTTGACATTCCATATTCGTAGGTGTGAAATTTTCCTTCCTTGTAATTTTTCATTTGTCTTGACTTCCAGCATTCATCCTTTCTTATGCTGTGCGCTTACTTATGCTGAGCGGAGAATAAAATGGCAACTCCCACACAATAGAAAGGAAATATTTGAATCCATTTTCTTCTTAGTGTATGACAATACCTTTAATTTTTATGTTATTTCCATGTAAAAGTAACCTTTGTCACGGCCGTGGTTAGTTTCAATGGTATAATTTGGTTACATGATGAGATTTGTGTCCGCACAGTTTTAGTAGTTGTGTATTTGAATCGTTCCGAGACTTCTTAATGCAAGCCTCAGCTGGCCACATTTCCTCCCTCAGTCATCTCATTCGTATTATGTTTTTTGTTAAACATATCGAAAGTAATTTCTGCAGCATTTCACATTATTGTATGAAAGTTGTGACCAGCATTTTAAGCATCTGGTTCCAGAGCTGACACTTGGCAGAAATCTTTCCCACATTAGCCTCCAGAGTGCATAAATAAATCTTTAACTCTCCGCGTGTGGTGTATGATTTAAATGTGAGTGAGAGATTGGTAAACTACTACAGAAGTCGTCCTTAAAAAAAAGGAATAAATGATGACATAAATACAGTTTTGGGAACCCACTTGAAAGGGGTCATGCAGGAATTAAAAAACAAAAACGCAGCTTATCTCTAAAAACAGCCCCACACCCGTGGTCAGGTTGTGCCTTGTATTAAAGGGCTACTCCACACCTAGACATCTTATCCCCTATCCAAAGGATAGGGGATAAGATGTCTGATCGCGGGGCCGCCGCTGGGGACCCCCGCAATATAGCATGCAGCACCCACCTGTATCTACTTCCGGCAGCGCTGGAGGTTCTGGCTCCCGACCACGGAAGATTGTGACGTCACGACTCCACCCCCTTGTGACGCCCCGCCCCCTCAATGCAAGTATATGGGAGGGGGCAAGACGGCCATCACGCCACCTCCCATAGACTTGCATTGAGGGGGCGGGGCATCCCGTCACACGTGGGTGGAGTCGTGACGTCACGATCTTCGGTGGTCGGGAGCCAGAACCTCCAGCGCTGCCGCAATCAGACATCTTATCCCCTATCCTTTGGATAGGGGGTAAGATGTCTAGGGGTGAAGTACCCCTTTAAAACTTTGCTCTATTCACGTCAATGGGACTGAGCTGCAATACCATATACAACCTGAGAACAGGTGTGCTGCTCTTTTTTTAAAAGAAATCTGCAATTTTTTTTCCAATCCTTTTTTCCAATAAATAATAAAGATTCCTGTTGTTTCTTTACACAGGGCATTTTGCTAATGAAAAAATAGAAAAGCTGTATTAATGGATTATCATAGCTCTATCAGCACAGCAGCATTGGACTGCTACCTGACAAAAATGTCACACAGTGGACTAATGCAGCAGCCCAAACCGCCGATGTGCCCGGAGGTTTCACCTGGTTGCTCCTACCACTTTGTTTACGTGCCGATTTTCAAATAAACGCCAATCAAAACTTCTGACATCATTATTAATTGTCGAATGTTTTATCCTCTAATGCATCTCTGCATGTAATATCCTTACAGGGCCAAATGCCAGAAGTGTAAAGAAAAAGAGCACTTTGCATAAAGGTTATACCTGAGAAGAATAGAATTATTTTATCTGGGACCCTTTATATATATATATATATATATATATATATATATATATATATATATATATATATATATATATAAAAAGGAACTTCTCTGGTTAACTAGATAGCAGTGTACCCTCACAAAAGAAGAGTATGGAGTAGTACGTAGTGTGATACTTTTTAATGAACCATGGCCTCATGCCATAAGAATTAACAGCATAACATGGACTCCGTTTCTGTAGACACCACTTTTATCTATTCATTTTCCGGGCTGAGGTAGTAGAGAACATGTTCAAGTTTTCAAAAGGAAACTTTGGGAGGCCTCTAGCAGACTTCCACATATCTGATACCTTTGGTGTATAACAATTGCTAGCAAGGCTGTGGAGACTCTGCAGTAACAAAGAGACATTTTTAAATAACTTGGATATATTTTAC
Organism: Hyla sarda; assembly: GCF_029499605.1. NCBI lineage: Eukaryota > Metazoa > Chordata > Amphibia > Anura > Hylidae > Hyla > Hyla sarda. The sequence continues at coordinate 215,823,890 of NC_079190.1, read as the reverse complement.
TGACCTCTCTTTCTATTTTAATAACAATTAATTGAAACTATTAGAAAGCTATATCTATATTTGCATGTATCTCTCTCTAACTAGCTTGTATAATCCTACATTACTTCCTAGTGTGATGTGGAACAGACTTATATTCATGAAAGATGAAGAGCTTGGATAGCCTTCAGTCAGTCTGGCCTAGGACATTGTTAAACACATGGCCACAAGTAGAGGATCAGCAGTGTAATAGCCGTGCGTCAGCCACCAGAACAGGATATTGGTCTCCTTGTTGCCTCGAGGGCATTGACATGTTTTTTTTTGTATTCAGTCATGCAATGTCTGTGTAACTACGCTGACATTGAAGCATTAGTGTATATATATATATATATATATATATATATATATATATATGTGTGTGTGTGTGTGTATATATATATATATATATATATATATATATATATATATATATATAGTATAATTTAGGGAGTTGCAACTATGTGGTTCCGGGTTTGCAGAATATCTGATAAAACCATTACAACAAACTATTTGATTACTATTGGTCTGATCCTACATATCTGAGAATGCATGCATAAATCATTGAGAAGAAAAGGAAAAAAAAATGTGGGAATACTGTCTAAAAGTATTGTTAGATGGTAATTGTGCTTACCTCAATGTGTTGTACAGGCGGGCACAATACCCACAGCAATAACAGTCTAATCACAACCAGCTATCCTTCCCAAAAGGCAGACGATGGAACAGAATTGCCACCTTGTTCCCAAACCAATGGTTGATTTAGGTGGTGATTTTACCATTGTGTAGTTCACCACTGAGACAGTGGATGGTATTACCCAAGATGCCATGATATAAATGTTAAGTATATTAACTCACATATTGAACATATCTATATTGAAGGACAACACATTTTGTAGACTTTTGCTTACTTCTCTAGGTCCATAAGGAAACTGCCACCATTGGTTTGGGAACAAGGTGGCAATTCTGTTCTAATATTTTCGGCATCCTCAGTTTACAATACATTTTCATAAAATGAGTGGGCATAAACTATGTTGCCTGAAACAGCTGAGTGCCAATGTACCACTATGAGAGTGTGTATGCCGTGCTTAGGAGCCCAGACACGCCGTAGTGACATTGTTTTTAATGCTATATGATGAGGGTGTAATGATGATCAGTTTGTACCTGAAATACACAGAAGACGAAGAGGAGTGTAAAGTGGACAATGCCCCTTGGAACCATTTGTGAATGTTAGAAAGATGTGTCACTTGAAACAAAGTGCAGATCATCAATTTATAATATGGGCATCATGTATTTACAGAATTTTTATGATGCTTTCCAGATACATTTTTGGTGTCACCTCTTTAAAGACAAGTACAGACATAAGACCTATCCAAAGGGGAGCTTGTTAAGTAACATGGCATGCACAGGATAATGCCATGTTTAAATACTACCTTATATATATATTCCAAAGTGTGGCATCAAACTGGGCACTGTGTGTGCTGTTGAATAGAGCTATGGCTTTATTTTGTGCCTGACTACCCAAGAGGTCTGGCAGTACAAGGCTGCCACAGTCCACCACCTACCAGTAACATCCCAATTCAGCATCTGCCTATGTTGCTGTGAATATTTCTAGAATGTTTACTAATGGCACTGAATGTTGAAGAGCATCTGGCCAGGTCAAGTAGGTAGGTGGTTTATGACTTTGACATTAAAGATCATAAGCTGAGCTGATATCTGTTGTCAGATCTACTTGGTTCTTTTATTTTAAAATGTGTTGGATTTCACAGTCTTATAAAGGACCTATCAGCTGAAAAGGTCATGTGTTATAAAGTGTACCTGTTGTCAACAAAAGTTTTTTATGTAATGTAGATAACATTATATGTATATTTGTAATATACATTAGTAAACAAATGTGTCCCTGCAGCTATTGCCTGTGTGTCTCTGTGAGAAGTCCAAATACAGGAAGTGTGGGCAGACGAGCAGGGCAGTCCGGGCATCAGGATGATTGACAAGCCAGGAGTCTGCACAAAGCCTTATTTGTGTGTGTGTGTTAAAAAAAAAAAACACACTACATTAACCTCTTAAGGACCAAGGACGTATGAGTACGTCCTTGGTCCCGCTCCCGTGATATAACGTGACCCCGCATCATATTACGGAGGGCCCGGCGTCATAGTGAAGCTGGGACCCGCCGCTAATAGCGTGCGGCACTGATCGCGGTGCTGCGCGCTATTAACCCTTTAGCCGCGCGCTCAAAGCTGAGCCACGCGGCTAAAAGTGAAAGTAAAAAGTGCCGGTTAGCTCAGGGAGCTGTTCGGTATCGCCGCGGTATAATCGCGGCATCTCAAACAGCTGTACTACAGGAGGAGGTCTTCTTACCTTCCTTCCTGCAGTCCGATCGCCGATTGAATGCTTCAAGCCTGAGATCCAGGCTTGAGCAATCAATCGCCCAAAACACTGATCATTGCATCCCTATGGAGATGCATTGAACACTGTTAAAGATCAGTAAATGCAATGTTATAGCCCCCTATGGGGGCTATAATATTGCAAAAGAAAAGTGTAAAAAAAATCATTAACCCTTTGAATTATCCCTTCCCTTAATAAAAGTTTGAATCACCCGGCATTTCCAATAATAAAAAAAAAAAACTGTGTAGATAAAAACAAAAAATAAATAAAAAGCGATCAAAAAGTCAGATTAATGCAAAAATGGTACCGACAAAAACTTCAGATCACGGCGCAAAAAATGAACCCTCACAGCACCCTGAACACGGAAAAATAAAAAGTTATAGGGGTCAGAAAATGACAATTTTAAACCTATAAATTTTCCTGCATGTAGTTATGATTTTTTCTGAAGTAATACAAAATCAAACCTATACAAGTAGGGTATCATTTTGGACCTAGAGAATAAAGATAAGGTGTCATTTTTACCGAAAAATGTACTACGTAGAAACGGAAAATGACTGATATCATTACAAAGTAGAATTGGTGGCGCAAAAAATAAGCCATAATACAGATTTTTAGGTGCAAAATTTAACGAGTTATGATTTTTTAAAAATCTCTCTCTCTCTCTCTCTCTCTCTCTCTCTCTCTCTCTCTCTCTCTCTCTCTCTCTCTCTCTCTCTCTCTCTCCCCCTCTCTCCCCCTCTCTCCCCCTCTCTCCCCCTCTCTCCCCCTCTCTCCCTCTCTCTCCCTCTCTCTCCCTCTCTCTCCCTCTCTCTCCCTCCCTCCCCTGCATTTAATGTAGTAGATTAAATAAAATTTCTGGGTAGGCAGTCTACCTTATGCATATATATATATATATATATATATATATATATATATATATATTTTTTTTTTTTTTTTTTATTTTAAATAAAAAAATATATTATAAAAAAAAAATAATAATAAAAAAAAAAAATATATATATATATATATATATATATATATATATATATATATATATAAATTATATTTTAATTTTATTTTTTTTTGCAAAAAATGCTGCATAGGCATAAGGTAGGCTGCCTACCCAGAAATTTAATGTAATCTACTACATTAAATGCAGTGTAGGGGGTCAATGTTTTTATCTTTATTTACAACTTTAAAATAATTTTTTTAAGCTCATAACCCTAACCAAATGATAGGAAGAATATGTTTGTATACATAACAGGGAACGGTTTCTTTTTTCCCTCGCTATTTTCTGGCATCAATATTGTAGCGTGCACACCCTGTGTGTAAAAAAAAAAAAAAACTAAAATATATTTTGCAACACAGCCCTGTATTGTTGCTAAGCAGACCAAACATGGATAATGTCTTTATAGATGACAGTATTATATTATGAAATCCGGGCTCACTTCATAGGGGCAGACTGCAATATATCAGTTATCCAAAGGCAGAGCTAATGGCAATTACCCGACAAAGCGGCCTTTCACAGCTGGGAATTATCCATTTTCAAAGAATTTATTGCTTTCTATGAGGACTGTTAATAGTACAGACTGGGAAAAATAACTGTTTTAATTAATATAATGTATGTCTCCATGCATAAATATACAGGTATGGCATCTGAGGATTAATGTGCAGTGAGTGTGGCATGGAGCTGGATTACAAATCCTGTGCGGGCTGGTTCTCCTATACATTACAGACGGGAAAGACATCTGTCTATACAGCAGCAGCCTGTTCATTGTTATGGGATTTCTTCCACATAGAACTATTTTTGCTTATATAGTGCATAAGCTATTACAATATAATGTGGTGGTTTTTGTCTATGCATTTTGCCCACCTCTTTTTTGCTGGTGTGCCATGCATATGATGCACAGTGATGTACGTTCTGTGATGCAGCCTACATTTCCCATGATTCCTCTGGCTTTGGCTGAGATATTTGATCATTGCAGAGGGTCATCTCATTAGGCGGCTATTGCTGGAGATCACCCAGGTGAACTCATTAGACTCCTACTTGGGTTGGGGTCAGTTTACACTGTGCAGTTTTCATGTGTTTGCTTACTGTTTTTAGAGAAACATTGCTATGAGGTAAAAGTGATTGGGGGAGATTTATCAAGACCTGTCCAGAGGAAAAGTTGCCCAGTTGCCCATAGCAACCAATCAGATCGCTTCTTTCATTTTTAACAAGGCCTCTGCAAAATGAAAGTAGTGATCTGATTGGTTGCTATGGATAACTGGGCAACTTTTCCTTTGCACGGGTTTTGATAAATCTCCCCCATTGTGTTATAATGACAGCATAGCTTTACAACATTTTAGCTGTTTTTGCAGCAATATTTTTAATTGTGATATAAAATGTATACATTTGCACCGTATTTTGCACAAAAGCAATTTGGGGGGAAATTGCAGCTAAAACAGTAAAAAAAAAAATAAAATACAAAAAATAAAATAAATAATAAATAAAAATCAAGAAACGCAGTGTGTGAACACCGCCTCAGGGAGGTGTATAACTACTATGAATCTTGATCCCATAGAGATAGCAGGTGGAGCTGGGAGTTAGCAGTAGGGAATCTGGTAGGTGCTGATGATGTTCTGTAGTCCACAGGAAGTCACAGTGACATCTTGTAAGTATCAGGCATTTGAAGATTTTTGATCACATGACCAAATTAGAGTAATAAAACACATGGATGCAGCTGCGCTGGAACATAACAAATGGCGCTGTAGGACTAGTGATGGTGAGTGTGCAAGGTATAGGCCAAAAAAACATCCCCAGAGGGCTTCTTTAAAAACATCAGTTATGTATCAGGGGTGTGGAAATAAAAAAAAAAATAAATAAATAAAAAAAACTACTTGTCCAAGGGACTAAAGCGGAACACAATCTACTTGTCCCTCAAGAAAATCCACTTGTCCTGGTAGATAAAATTATTTCAACCAAAATAGTCCACCCCTCTAGACCACCAGGGATGGTTATAAGATCCCTTTAGACACTGCTGTCAACTTTGACAGCGGAGATCTAATGGTTTAATAGCGGCCACAGCGATCGCAGCATGCCAGGATATTAGCGGCAGGAGAGCTGTAGCTAGCTCCTTTTATGCCCGAGGCAAGCCCAGAAAATTGTGCCCCCCATCTGACCCCTATAACTCCAATGTTTCCATATACAGGGATGTATGAGGGCAATCGTGTGTGCCGTGATCTGTAGTTTTTATCGGAACCATTTATGTTCAGATTAGGAATCGATCGATTATCGGTATGGCCGATATTATCGGCCGATAATCACGATTTTGGGCATTATCGGTATCGGCAATTACCAAGCCGATAATGCCCCGCACCGGCCCCACCGCACCGCGAACGACCCCCCCCCCCCCCGATCCGCCGCACCACGAACGACCCCCCCCCCCCGACCCACCGCACCGCGTCACACCCCCCACCGTCGTGCTGGGCGGTATACCGGTATGGATTTTTGCCCATACTGCTATACTGGTCGGGCCCCTCCCCCACCCTCCGAGTCAATAAAAAAAAATGAAACTTACCCGTAATGGGGGTGGTCCGGGCCATCCATCCTTCCTTCCTGTAGTGTCCGGCGGAATTCCTGGTGGAGGGTGAACCGGTCCGGGCTGTCCTTCTCCGGGGGTCATCTTCTCCACTCTGGGCAGGCTCCGGCCTAGTACGCTGCATAGACAACGCTACGCCGTGACGTCAGGTGCGTCGCTGCGCACGGGCTTCACTGCGCAGCGGCGTTTATGCAGCGTACTAGGTCGGAGCCTGCCCGGAGTGGAGAAGATGACACCCAGAGAAGGAAAGCGCGCATCGGTTCACCCTCCACCCGGAATGCCGCCGGACACTACAGGAAGGAAGGATGGATGGCCCGGACCACCTTGACAGGCAGGGGAGAGAAGCGGGTGGTGGCGGCGGCCTATGGCACCGCAAAAGCCACTGCAGTGCATTGATTTAAAGCGCCCGCTTTAAATCAATGTTCTGCAGCGGTGTCGAGGAGGGATAAATAGCCGATAACTTACACCGGAATATCGGTATAAGTTATCGGCTATCAGCCCTAACCTCCACCGATTATAGGTATCGTCCCTAAAAAAACGATATCTGTCGATCCCTAGTTCAGATGTAACTTTTTGATCACCTTATAAAAAAAAAAAATTCTCATATGAAGTGACCAAAAAGGAGCAATTGTGGACTATTTTTTACATGTACGGTTTAATTAACATAATATTTTAATAGTGTGGACATTTCCACATGCAGCCATACCACTTATATTTATTTTTGTACATTATTTTTATTTAAAGAAAATTGGAAACTTTAATATTTTAATCACTATTTTTCAGTCTTCATAGGGACTTATATATGGAGTCTTTTGATTGGAAAACACTGAACAGCGCTGTGTTACTGGGGGGGGGGGGGGTCCTGCTTCTCCAGTTTATATGATGCATTTTATTTACTCTAATTTATATTTCAGAAAATGCTGGAAGTTGCATTTAGTTACTAGATAACTACAACACCCAGCATGCCCTGATACAGCCTATGGTTGTGTGGGTGTTGCAGCATGTTGCACTGTATAGTAGTACAGTTAAGGTTATTGTGTAACATGCTGGGAGTTGTAGTTTTGGTTTGTGTCAGCTGCAGAGCCATAGGCTGTGTCAAGGCATATTGGGAATTGCAGTTAGTAACTACAACACCTAGCATGCCCTGATACAGCTTGTGGCTCTGCTTGACCCAAACCAAAACTACAACTCCCAGCATGTTACACTTTATAGTTCTACAGTTTAGATTATGGTGCAACATGCTGGAAGTTGTAGTTTTGGTTCGGGCGTGTTTGCGTGCATTCGTGAGGGTTTTGGTCGGCGGGCGAGTATGAAGGGGGCGGGATTCTGGTGGTGCAGAACTGGCAGCGGCATATGGTCTCACAAGGGGTCTGTGGATCTCATCTCGGTACTGAATGGCAGTCAGGCTACCTCCGGCAAGCACATGGTGGGCTGTGCGGCCCCCCAAAGAAATTCCACCCAACACCATTACTGACCCACCACCAAACTGGTCATGCTGAAGGATGTTACAGGCAGCAGAACATTCTCTATGGCATCTCCAGACTCTGTCATGTCTGTCACATGTGCTCAATGTGAACCTGCTTTAATCTGTGAAGAGCACAAGGTGCCAGCGGCAAATTTGTCAATCTTGGTGTTCTCTGGCAAATGCCAAGCATCCTGCATGGTGTTGGGCTGTAAGCACAACCCCCACCTGTGGATGACGAGCCCTCATACCACCCTCAAGCAGTGTGTTTCTGACCGTTTGAGTGGACACATGCACATTTGTGGCCTGCTGTAGGTAATTTTGCAGGGCTCTGGCAGTGATCCTCCTGCTCATCCATGCACAAAGGCGGAGGTAGCAGTCCTGCTGTTGCGTTGTTGCCCTCCTACGGCCTCTTCCACATCTCCTGATGTACTGGCCTGTCTCCTGGTAGCGCCTCCATGCTCTAGACACTACGCTGGCAGACACAGCAAACCTTCTTCCCACAGCTCACAATGATGTGCCATCCTGGATGAGCTGCACTACCTGAGCCACTTTTGTGGGTTTTAGACTCCAACTCATGCTACCACTAGAGTGAAAGCACCGCCAGCATTCAAAAGGGACCAAAACATCAGCCAGGAAGCATAGGAACTGAGAAGTGGTCTGTGGTCATCACCTAAAGAACCACTCCTTTATTGGCGGTGTCTTGCTAATTGCCTATAATTTCCACCTGTTGTCTGTTCCATTTGCACAACAGCATGTGAAATTGATTGTCAATCAGTGTTGCTTCCTGAGTGGACAGTGTGATTGACTTGGAGTTACATTGTGTTAAGTGTTCCCCTTATTTTTTTGAGCAGTGTATAAAGAATTCAATGAGGACACAGTGTTTTCTGTATGAGAAATGTTGTCCTTTTGTTGATTTATCACTACGACATAATTAGAAGTCTTTCCTTACTGGTCCCTCAGTGATGTTAAAGAGAAGACCTCAGTACTATCATTGGCACGTGGTACATATTGTGCATCTGGCCCGGGAGCCTCATGCTACGCCTCTGCTGCATAGTCTTTAGAGGGGACTGTGCCTTTGCAGTTCTGGATTTCTGAAGGTCACTTTCTCTAATGTTCAGTCAGATGTAGTCCTAGTATATTCTTTGCTTTGCAGACTAGCAGTAGGGTACCGGTGACTATTGTCATGTGAAATATAGATGTTTAAAAAAGCTTCAGGTTGATAACAGTCAGAACTGAATAATGCAGTCTTATTTTTACAGATACAACCTCTTTTATGCACTTTGTAGTACTTTGTATAAAACATAGGTCCTACAAAAATCTATAATGACTTTAAAGGGTACTCCGGCGCTTAGACATCTTATCCCCTATCCAAAGGATAGGGAATAAGATGCTTGATCGCGGGGGTCCCGCCGCTGGGGACCCCTGTCATCTTGCACGCCGCACCCCGTTAAAATCAGTCCCCGGAGCGTATTCGCTCCGGGTCTGATTACTGTCGACCACTGGGCCGGAGCATTGTGATGTCAAGGCTCCGCCCCGTGTGATGTCACGCTCTGCCCCCTTCAATACAAGCCTATGGGAGGACCCCCGCGATCAGGCATCTTATCCCTTATCCTTTGGATAGGGGATAAGATGTCTAAGCGCCGGAGTACCCCTTTAAGAAAAGTAAAAGCTGCTGCTCCTAAACTACTGGTTATACCATAACCCTTACTAGTGTACATTGCAAGATCACCCCAGACAGCCACAGTACATGACCTCTAAACTGGTGGTCAGTCTTGTGTCTCTGTATACAGTGTATCACAACCCCTGAAAGGAGGTTTACCCAAACAGCAATTGTAGGTAACAGCAGATATGTACGGAAATCTTGGTTTCGTCCAGTGATATCTCACTTAACTAACGGAGGACATAGTTGACATCTCCTTGTTACCCAGACTGAAGAAGTGGTCCTGATCTGGAAAACAATGTACATGAGGATATAAGAAATTCATACCAACAATCAGTCATGGTGATGTTGATATGGGGATACTATGCTGTACTGTATGCCTGGCCACCTGCAGTATTTTGGTCATTATTTACTGTCAGTATTTGTAAAATAAAACCATGAGTATTTCAAAACTAAGAAGACATGTCATTCTTTTTATTATTTTTCTCTTTTGGTTTTTCCTCTGGTTTTAGCTTAAAAGTACTATTGCAAAATCCTGATCAAAAATCATCCATATGATAATGGTGCTCATAGTACGAATGCCACTCTAGTTCCGGTGGTTTTGAATGGACTTGGCAAATGTCCTGACTTGAATCCATTAGATATAATGATGTCTATATGCCCCTTATGTGCACAGTGTTGTAGTGTATGGAAATCCCGTGCTGCTTTCCTGTTAGTGTGATGTTTTTTTCACAACTGCAGCACGTGTTCCCCTCTCTTTCTGGTAACAGAATCCGCCTGTTGACTGTATAATGGTTGGGGGGCATTATTTATAGGCAGAGTTTGCACTAGCATGACTGTAGATAGTTTGAGTTGGTCGTCATAAAATTCAACTATTATACAAATACAAATGTCTTTTATGGCTCCAGTATATAGTGTGGAGCTGTATTGATTCATTTGGTTACTACTGAAAACAGCCATAACTCCTGTAAGTTCCCTTACACTTCCCCTTAAAGCTGCATACATCAGGGTCTGACATCTTCCCCAACATAATTAGTGGTAATAGTGCACTCATGCTCCACACAGAGAGTTCACACGTCAGGCCCCACACACTTAGTGTGCCACCCCCTTTGTATTTCGTTCACCATGGTTTTTCATGATGCTGTGTCAGGGCTTGACAAATTTGTTTTGAATCTAGAAACCATCATTACCAACAGCACATTTTTTCAGTTTTTTTTTTTTTTTTTTAACCCCTTTCATCGAGAACTCCGTACATACATGGCACCTGCTTGCTAGGGGGACTATAAACAGAACTAATTAGTGATGAATTGCTATTCCACCTCATGGCTCCTCCTCCCTTTATGTGGCTCACACCCATGGCAATCCTAAATATCTCTAAAAGCATCGCTCCTTATGACTGTATAACTTTTAATTAATGACTTAAAAAATGTGAATAATGATTGACCTGCTGGTTGTGTAATGGCTGTTTCTGTGCCCTCACTGCTGTACCGAATCGTTAAAGAGTTACACCGGGGAACTAAATCCATAGCCCATTCTTTCCCTCTCACCAACCTATGTATTTGTCTAAATATCATTCATTAGCTATATACAACAGTTTTCCTCTTTCAGCTGTCACTTACATGCAGGAAGTGTGAGAAAAATTCATTTTTTAGATCCACGTTGTCTCCTCAGTGAGAGCAGCCCCTCCCATCAAGACAACACCACCTGATCTATGTCTGATTTCTGATTGGGCTAGAGCTCTGGCTGTACAGCCACCCCTCCCCTACCTGTATGAGGAGCTTGTGAGAGGAAAGATTCCTAGTCACAACTGAGCACATAGCTGCTGTTTTTCTTTTGAATATGCTGCCATTCAGAACACAGAAAAACTCATAGCAGGAGGCATTGTATAAAAGAAAAGACATGTACAGTGGCCCAGATTTATCAGACTGTGTGAGAGAAAAAGTGGAGAGATTTCCCCATATGCAGCCAGTCACAGCTCGGCTTTCACTTTACCTCAGCTTGTTAGCTGGTTGCTGTGGGAAAATCCCTCCACTTTTTCTCTCACACAGTTTGATAAATCTCCCCCAGTGTGTGTGTGTGTGTGTAATCTGCAGTGTAAGCCTGCACACATATAGTGAAAGCAGTTGGCTGGCAGCCATTACACAGAACTCCACTGAATTCTGGGAGTTGTAGTTTGTGCTGCAGGTAAGGAAAAAAAGTATTTAGGAGACAACAATTGCCACAGGAGCTGCCAAAACCACATGAATAACTACATGGGACAAAGAACAGGTATTGTGGTGGCTTTGGGGCATTTTAATTTTTCTTAACTTCCCTGGGGTACCCCTTTAAATAGATAATAAATATGAGCTAAAGACTTTTATATGTCATTTGTAGCATTAGTCAAAGTGCAGGCACAAGATCTGGCCACTACATACTAAGCTTTGCCTCTGTAAGGAAGCCTTATTTTTAAGATGTTTGGGATCAGAACAGTAATGTTACTGAGTGGTTGATAAATGCTGTTAGAAGCTGACATACAGGGCTATATTTTTGGTTATCTTCAAGCCACTGAAAGAGAGTTAAGTAAAGTTTACAGCAGTTTATCTGATCAGTGTAAGAGGCTCAATTGCTTGTATGGTAAAATGGATATTGACATCGTTCCTCCATGTAAAAGATATTTAAAGGGGTACTCCGGGGAACTAAACCCATAGCCCATCCTTTCCCTCTTTCCAACCTATGTATTTGTCTAAATATCATTCATTAGCTATATACAGCAGTTTCCCTCTTTCAGCTGTCACAGGCAGAAAATGAGAGAAAAATGTAATTCTCAAATCCACCTGGTCTTGGTGTAAACCCCTCACTGAGACTAGCCCCCACCCTTCAGGACAACACCACCTAATTTCTGTCTGAATTCTGTTTGGTCTAGAGCTCTGGCTGTACAGCCACACCTCCCCTCCCTGTGTGAGGAGCTTGTGAGCTGTGAGAGAAAAACAGTGAAGATTCTTATTTACAACTGAGCACATAGCTGCTTTTTTGCTAAATATCTAATCATTGACTTCTGCTATTCAGAGCACAGCATGATTTATTGCTGGATAGTCTGAAAGAAAAGACATGTACAGTGTGTGTGAGCTGCAGTGTAAGCATGCACACAGATAGTCAAAGCAGTTGGCTGACAGCCATTACACAGAGCTGCACTTACTTCTGGAAGTTGTAGTCTGTGCTGCAAACAAGGAAAAAGTATTTAGGAGGCATCAGGGGCCAAAGGAGCTGCACACAGGGGTCACAGAACAAGTATTGTGGTGGCTTTGGGGTATTTTTATTTTTTTTAACTTCCCTGAAGTACCCCTTTAAGACTGGGATCTAGTATTAGGTGGTACTTACATCACATTATTGCCACCTATTGATGTATACACTGAGAAATATATGATGTATACATTAAACTGAGGCTGTAACTGATGCCTAAGAATGGAATATAGTACATCATCCATAAACTAATGTGGGATAGGGTTAACAAATACTTTGTGAGCTCTTTCATGACATACCTGTCATATAGATTCCTTTATGTACCATAGGTGACTGCTATTACTGTACTTCTTTAATATATATTTAACCCCCTAGGCTATAATGGTATCTGTTTAACGGATATACCATGATTGATACCTGTGGTAGATACCATACATTGGCAGCAGTCACCTGAAGGCTTATGTGATATCAGTAAACAGATACATTCTTAGGAAAATTTAGTGTGATAGTGTAGTCTACTGTGTTGTTCCATACATCAATTTTTGAGGTATAGCGAATCCAGATGGAGGCCGAAAGGGCACTATCTTGGCTTCTGTCTGATAATGGACCCCTATGGTGAAGTTTAGCTTTCCTGATGTGCACATTAAACACTGGGGAAAAACGTGACACCTGCTGAGTATTAATGTCTAATATGACTTAAAACAAGATAATGAACGAGATCTTGTCATTTTCTCAGTGGTATGAATAGCCAGTCACATCTGGCTAGGTCTTCTTTTCTTGGATGACAGACAAGTTGTGGGCATCCTCTGCTATGTTGTATAACCATAGCATACTGAATATCAGAGATGCAATTCATTGTATCACTGTCTTGACTCTACTCCTTGTAGCTGCACTTGTTTCGTAGTGTACAAGCTACATTAGAAGTGATCAGGAGACTTCAAAGGATGCCATGGCATCTTCTACAAAGAGGAGGTTTTGTGTGAACTTCTCGGGAACTCAAACAGGTTGTTTTTTTTTATTTGTATTCAGCCTGAAGTGTAATAATGGTGTAGCTGTCCTTAAAGGGGTACTCCACCCCTAGACCTCTTATCCCCTATCCAAAGGATAGGGGATAAGCTTTCTGATCCCACAGCTGGGGACCCCCGTAATATAGCATGCAGCACCCACCGTATCTGCTTCCGGAAGCTCTGGAGGTTCTGGCTCCCAACCATGGGGACGGAAGATCGTGATGTCATGACTCCCTCCGCCTCTGTGTGATGTCAGGCCCCGCCCCCTCAATGCAAGTCTATGGGAGGGGGCGTGAGTACCCCTTTAAAGTCAGTGTTTTCCAAAAAGTGTGTCTCCTGCGTTTTTAAAACTACAACTCCCAGCATGCTTGGACAGCCTTTAAACATATACATTTAAAAGACAAACAAAACGCATATGTTAACATAGCCATTGAATAAGAGTTAAACAGAGCATGAAAACCAAATGTGAACCGTGCCTAAGAATTGAATGTAGTTAAACATTTGTACATCTAAGGTTGATATTACATTTAGTGAAAGAATGTAACCATATTAGACATACCAAGTACTATAGCTTGATATGGTCATATCATGAAATAACAATCTTTCCACAATATAAAGTAAATATTGGCCTACCTCATATGTGAGATTACCTATGCTAAACTCATTGCTTGTTTTGCCTGCATATGATTAGATTAGGCGCAGTTGTAAGTTTGTTAAATACCTGTTAATAAGTAAGACTTGTTCAGCTATTTTTGACTGTGTTGACACAGCACCCTTTTAGTAACAAATTTATTAAAAATTATTAAAGGGTCAATGCTAAGCAAAAGTGGTACTGATGAAAAATGATTGTATAAGAAAAACTAAGAAATCATCCTGCTTGTCTAAAATAAATAAATAAGTCTTTGCCTAAAGTTTTTTTTGCTGGTTTCTAGGTTCAAAGCTAATTTGTCAAGCCCTGGGTTAATGTTTTTCTTCTCTGGTCACATAGTAAGCAATATTAAAGGGGTACTCCACCCTAGGCATCTTATTCCCTATCCAAAGGATAGGGGATAAGATGTCTGATCGCGGGGGTCCCGCCACTGGGGACCCCTGCAATATAGCATGCAGCACCCACCTGTTACTGCTCCGGAGGCGCTGGAGGGTCTGGCTCCCGATCACGGGGACAGAAGATCGTGACGTCACGACTCCGCCCCCGTGTGATGTCACGCCTGCCCCCTCAATGCAAGTCTATGGGAGGGGGCGTGGTGGCTGTCACGCCCCTCCTATAGACTTACATTGAGGGGGTGGGGTGTGACGTCACACAGGGGCGGAGTCGTGACATCATAATCTTCCGTCCCCGTGGTCGGGAGACAGACCCTCCAGCGCTTCCAGAGCAGTAACAGGTGGGTGTTGCGTGCAATGTTGCGGGGGTCCCCAGTGGCGGGACCCCCGCGATCAGACATCTTGTCCCCTATCCTTTGGAGGGCAATTTTTCTGCCATTGGACAAAGTTGACTAGATACTTAACGGTTACTGGGCTCTATTAGTTTTTAACTTTTATGTTGTTGGGTTATATGACTATTTTCCCATTTCAAATCTGTAGTGTACTGTTTTATTTTAAAGAAGTTTTGACTACTCCAAATGACTTACCATGTTCATGTAAACCGTTCATACCTACATGTGATGAGTGAGAAAAGAAGATTTTATTCCATGGTATGCCACAATGCCAAGTGTCTACTAGCATATGAAATGTATATGAAAAGAGTGTGAATAAAGAAGCATCTACATCCCTGTTCCCCTAGCAGCAGGTCCGGAATTCAGCCTGTCCAATTGAGAGGCACACATGTACCCATTATTCACTTGGTTTCCAGGCAGCAGAAGGTGGATTTGACAGAACTTCTAATACAGATGCATTGCCATTATTCCAGTGGCACTTCAGTAAAGAAGTTCTCTATTTTCCCCATCATATTGATGGAGTGCGGTGTCTTAACCTCACATACAGTTTATTTTCACAGTGCAAATAACATACATACACAAAAACATACACACATTTGTCACACCGAGCTTCCTCTGAAGCAGAGGTTGTTGTGCTTGAGAACCGCATTTCCCTCTCTTTTGGATCAATATCCAGTGGCTGAGTATTATATCATTGCATTTTGGGTCCATACATGATCCTAACAAGGACTCATATCTCAAATTTCCTCATTCGGGTTTAGTTTAAAAAAAATAAAAAATGCTGCAGTTTTTCTTCGCCAGTTTTTGTTATATTGTAACACTTTTCTGTCCTGCTAAATAAGTTTATAGTTCTGTGTTATTGTCTTTTACGTCCCTGCTAAATACGTTACTGGTTCTGGAACTTGCCTCATTCATTGAATATTAACCTGTAGGAGGTGACTGTGACTCTGGCTGTTTTGAGGGTACATGTTTGTAAAGGCATAAATACATTGCATGCAATCTGTGGCATGAAGTCCCTAAAGCCCCTTCATGCCACTAAAGGTATGTCTGTGTATATGATTTTTTTAAACTACATACAATGTACAGTCTGAATGTAGCCATAAAGAATAGGGTTATTATTCCAAAATACTTTTATTAAAAAATAAATTAAAAAAAATCCTTTGAGTGGTCCCCACGAGTTTGTAGGTTTTAAGCCTGGTTATTTCCTCCGGTTGTTCAAAAAGAAAATGTCTGTGAAAGGGGATGTCCCCATCTAAAAGTGATAACATACCTCTGGGATATCCCACCATTTTATGATCAGTGGTGGTCGGATCTCTGGGATCCCTACTGATCCTGAGATTGAATGGGCTGCAGTACTTGAATGGAGTTGTGCTGTGAATGACTGTAAAAGTGTCACAGCGCTGAATTTGGAGATGTTGCATAGTTGTATTTTCTGTATTAGTGAGGTAGTTCCAGTAGTTGGGCCCCCACCGATCTAAATTGATAACATATCTAAGCAACTGGTCAACATTTTGTAACATGATCATACCCCAAGTTACCTGACTCAACCTAGTATTAACTGATAATGTGTTTTCTTCTAGTGCCAAGTTTCACTTATAGCATGGGGCGTAGCTCAGTGCCACATATCTATATTATTATTATTATTGTTATTGTTCAGAGCTGGAGAACCACAAGTAGGAGAATTGAAAGCAGCAGCCCCTGGTTGGGGAACACTAGGCTACATAGGTCTTGGGCTAAAGTTATTGAAAACTGAAAACAATGGGGCTGAGGTTGACAGTGACAAGTAAAAATATGTAAATATGTATAGTCTTCATGTATATGGACAAATACAGTTATATAGTGCCCTAGTGGAAGTCGTCTCAACAATGGATATTCCCAG